>NW_027133136.1:0-63399 GCF_026122565.2 Emydura macquarii macquarii | reverse complement strand
GTTTCATTCGTAGCATTTCCACACCGAGTAACATCCCTCCCATCTGCTAGCCTGTCTGACATAGGGCTATACAGATTGCCCCAGCTTAGTCATAAGCCCCTCAGTGCAGCTTTATGTTTGAGTGAAACTTCAGAACTCTTGGGGGAATCCCATGTGGACCTGTGCCCACGTATTACTGTTTAATTTGCCAGTCTCTTGATGACAAGTGCTAGATTAGAGCTAGGTTTGATTATTAAGCCCTGGATGAGGGATCCCTGGGCCTGAGTCTCTTGTCATCACTCCAGTGTGTGCATAACATTTATAGAACTATCTTTTAGGACACACAAGTAAAGCTGTTCTTTCCCCTCGGATCTTCTTTTAGTTATGGTTTCTTGGGTTTGAGGGGGACCACATATGTCGTGTCTGGATTTCTGGAGAACTTGAAAAGATTGCAGCCTTTCAGCCCTCATTCAATCACTTGTCATCAAAGAATAGCCTGGGAACTCCTATGCAACTACTGGCTCCTCTATCCTTGGGTTCATAGCTGACTGGTTCCCCGTAAGGTCTGTGTTGTCAATCTGTAGCCTTTATCCCGAGTGGTACAGTGCTTGGAATAAGGATATATAATCATCCTTCCCTGGGCTCTCATGCTCTAGTACGCTGGTTTTCAACCTTTTTTCATTTCCAGGTGGCTACAAAATTTCAAATGATGGTGTGAATAAAACACATAGTCTGCAGATCTCGAGGGGTCCGATGACCGCAGGTTGAAAAGCTCTGTTCTAGGACAGAGTAACCCCGCCCCTGTTATTGTGCTACAGTGCGGATTTGAGGAAAGTGGATAAAAAAGTGGAATGCATGAGTATTCATGGAAATCAGCCTTCATTTCACACATGAAAGTCACCTATTGCTCACTCTCTGACTGTCTGTGTCCTGTATTTATGAAATACACGCCACCCTGAAATGCTCTTGTTACACAGCTTCTTCTGCCAGCACTGGGAGTCTGTCCAGAGGTGGGGCAGCTGGTGCTGAGAAGCTCCTCATACTGAGACAAACCCAGACACTGCTGGGGAAGTCAGAAAATGCTCTGCCTGCCTGTGTCCACATCATCGTTGGAGGGCTTGAGAGACACGTACAGACTGTTGTTTTAAAACTCTTTTATTCTCTCATGTGATGTTTTATTCCTACAGTCCAGATTAAACAACAGTTTGGTTCAGGAAGGCTGATCACTCTTGACAACACAGGTCACAGACTTTAAAGGGAAGAACCCTAGATGCTGAACCCAGTCGGACCTGCTGGGCAAGCCCAGTTGATCCACAGTGTGCTGTAGCCCAGGGTCCAGTCTGCCTGTGGGAGAATGGTGGGATTCCACCCCAGGAGAGGGAAAGGGACGAGGCTGACATTTGGAGACCAGAGAAGGGACAAAAATGCAGGACACCCTGTAACTTTGAGGAGCATCCACAGAGCAGAAATGCTGGAGCCCTCATCCAGTCAGGAAACAGAACTTTTCCATGAGCCTTATATGACCTGTTACCACAAAGCAACACAGCTCTGAATTCCAATGTTCACAATCCAGTCAGAGAATAAAAAATTGAAAATGGATTTGTTGATTAAATTTCCAGGAACAAATATAGCTGAGGTGATATGGGAACTACTCACTGATATTCTATGGACTCTTCTGCAACCCAGAGCATCCTGCACCTCTGGAAATAGAACCCATTGAGAAATCCTGACTCGGGGCACTGGGGTTTTCACACTCCGAGCTCCCTTTGAATCTAGGATTTCTGTGTTTTTGGAATTATCTCCCATGGGCACATGGAATGGAGGGTTCCCCAGCTACCTGGTGCTGCCCGCTCTCCTGCCCCTGTCAGTGAGTCACACCCACAGCCCAGCAACATCTATATTGGACCCAAACAACCCCCACCCCATATCAGCTAGTCCTAAGCTTTGTGATGTTGGAAACGCAGATCCAGGGTCTCAGGTCTGTCTCCATCACTAGAGCAGCTCTCTTTGTTCCTGGAGTGGGTGGGGGATCACGGTCAGACTCAGGGGCTGCCCAGCAACACTTTCAAGATCTTTCACTCTCTTACAGCACGTCCCGATTCCCCCTCTGAATGCAGAGCTGTGGGAGGAGCCCAGAACGCCTCGTAAAAGGACATTGTGCTAATGACTGTCCTCATCACCGAGGGGTGTTGGAAAGACGTCAGGTTCTCCAGCTAATGCCCCAAATCAGCCTTAGAAGGCACACAGAGCTGACATCTATCAAAGGCACTGAGCTATGGCTCCATTTATCGTAGCATGCGAGCTCCTCACAACCTTTAACCTGTTTACAATACAACACCCTGTGCAGTCAGGAAGTGCTATTTACACCACTGTACAAATTCAGAAATGCACAGAGCCCACGGCCATATGGCAGCGTTGTGAGGCTCTGGTCTGACAGCCTGTATAGCACCGGCCAGAGAACGGCCCCAAAATAATGCCTAAAGCAGAGCTTTTAGAAAATCAGCCAGTCTTGATTTAAAAATTGTCAGTGATGGAGAGTCCACCACGACACTTGGTACATTGTTCTCACTGCTCTCACTGTTCAAAATGTATGCTTTATTTCCAGCTTCCAGCCATTGGATCGTGTTATGACTTTCTCTGCTAGATTGAAGGGCCCTTTGCTAAACCTTTGCTTCTGGTGCAGGTACTTACAGCTGTGATCAAGTCACCCCTTAACCTCTTTGTTCAGCTAAATAGATGGAGCACCTTGCTTCTATCACTGTAATGATCCTTTCATCATTCGTGTGCCTCTTCTCTGATCCCTCTCCAATTTATCAACATCCTCCTTGAATTGTAGATGCCAGAAGTGGATACAATATTCCAGCAGTGATCACACCAGTGCCAAAAAAACCGAGGTATAATAACCTCCCTACTCCTCATCAAGATTGCCCTGCTTGTACATCCCACATCACATGAGTTTTTTTGTCCACAACATTGCACTGGGGGCCTATGTTCAGATAATTATCCACCACGACCCTCGAGTCTTTTTCAGAGTCACTGCTTCCCAGGATAGAGTCCCCCAGACTGCATTCCTTGATCCTAGTTGTATACCTTTACCTTTAGCCATACTGAAATCCGTATTATGCAGGCACAGAGGGACTGAATGAGTTGCCCAAGGTCACAGAAGAAGGCTGTGGCAGAGCATGGAAACAAATCCAGTTCTTCGGTGTCCCAGGTGAGCACTATAACCACTGACCCATCCTTCCTGTCTGGGGGCTAGTGGCTGGGGAGGGGGCCGCTGGCAGCTCAGCATGCTACGTTACCAACTACACCACTTGAGAAGATGTTCTTAATATGACCACTGGATCCAGATAAGTCGATCTGACGGCGGGCACTTTGCAATCGACAAAGCAGACAAAGCCTCAGCCTGGTTTCCCTGTGTCTCTGAGAGAGCAGCATCCGTTTGCTTACCCATTTCTTAAGGAAACAGCCTTTTTTCAAAGCCTCCCTGTGTGAGCCTGGGCCCAGTCACCATCGTGCTCAGCTCTGTCTGTGTTACTTGCCCAAGGGGTGAAGCTGACCTTTACCCATAGACTGCTTTCTCCAAGCCAGGACATCTAAGATGATGCCCCCATGGCCTTTGCTCCATAGTTTGTCAGTTAGACCCATTCAGCCCCAATGGCTTGAGATCACCAGTCTGGTGAGTGGCCTGAAACCCTTAACTTCCACTTGACACTGCAACCCTCCCCTCAGAGATCCAGCACCTAAACCTCACTGTGGGGAGCAGATCAACAGTCACCCCCGAGCACCCCTACATCTGCCCCAGACACACAGGAGTCGGAGTCACTGAGATTCCCAGAGGCCAGCTGTCACAGGAGCCAAATGTCAGGGGTGTAGCTTTTGGATCCCTGGCAGACCTGATCTTAGCGTCTCCCTCGACCCCTCCTCAGAGTATCTGTGCACCTTGAATGTATTTATCCTCCTATCACCTCTGTGAGGCTTGGAAGGGCAGGGCAGGGCTATTATCTGCTTGTGCAAAGACTCAGAGAGAGTCAGGGGCTTGTCCACAGTCTCATAGGGCAAGGGAATGAACCCAGAGATCCTGACATGTAGAGTAGATCCCAAACCACAGGATCAGCCTCCAAGTTGCAACGGCTGGATTCTCGCTGCCCCAGAGCTGCCCCCCTGTGCTGTGGGGAGTAGGGTAGCAAGGAGCCAGTTACAGGTGTTTGATTCTCTGGTCAGTTCCCCACCAGCCTCAGTGGAGTGTAGAGCAACCTGGGGCCTGAGCTGACACCCACACATTTTAAACAGCTTCACGGAGCACAGCACGTTCTGGTCAAGTCCCTGCGCATGGGTGCCACCCCAGCATGCTCCCTTCTGGCCTGAGGCACCTGAGGTACCCTGCAGGCACCCAGCCCCTCCCTGTAATATCCTTTCAGTGACTTACTCTCACCTGTGTAACCGAAAACAAGATCCCTGTGTGGGGTTGTATTTGTTCTCCCAAACACAGGCTCTCTTAGCCTGTGCCCCACCCAGCTCCAATGCCCCGGAGCCCCCCCCCCCCCCCCCGCCACACTCCTTGCTGGGGTCTGCATTGGTTCAGGCTAGTGGCATCTTTCCTGGCTCCTCCCCAGCTGGTCCCGTCGGTCACTCAGTCCCTTCTCCCCAGGTTGAGCGAGAGCAGCCTTCCTTCCCCTGCTGCTGTGGCCATGTTCTGAGAGAAAAGGCAGCCGGTCCTGCTCCCACGGCTCCTGCGGGTGGCAGGGAGTGAGGTGAGCCAGGCTCTGCCCTGAACTATGAGGACCCGGTCTCAGGCCCTTAAGGAATCTGTGTCTGGGATTTCCCAAAGCATGAACTATTCCCATGTTCTGGGACCATCTTCTCTTATCCTAGTAGAACCCTTTGCTAGGCCTCGGTGAGCACAGAAATTCCCAGGATCTTTAAGGGGTTGACTGATCCCACAGGCTTCCACTGCTGATGTTGCTCTCATGGATCACACAGCAGCCAGAGTGCTCAGTAAGGGCCAGGACTGTGACGGCAAAACAGCTCTAGAGCTTTTCTCATGGCCCCGGGGTGTTTAACCAGAGATGGGACAGTGACAGGTCATGGGCAATGGCACAGAACATCCACGTTCTTTCTCTGAACTGACTGTATCCACAGCAATTCAGAGGTGTGAGCTGACACTGATACAGCTCTTCATGTGATAACATCCCACCCATCCCCTGGCTCTACACAAACGCGGTCATTTTTTAAAGGCTGCTGCCTGCCTCAGTCCCGTTCCACCAGTGCGCTGTCCTCCTTAGCATTTGGTGAGAGAGATCAGTAGCTCATCTTTTGTGTCACCAGAGATGGAGCTGGATGACAAAAGGACCCTTCACTTTATGAACACCCTCATTATCTTGGCACGAATGTGTTTGGTTTCCATGCTGTACACGACTGGGTTCATCAGCGGTGGGATCAACATAGAGACGTTGCCCAGGACATTCTGAAGCAAGGGAGAAGAGCTCTTCATGAATCTGTATATCACGCACAAGCCAATCCCTGGCATGTAGGCAAGCAGGATGACACAGATATGGGAGACACAGTTGTTAAGGGAATAACATACATTAAGAAGAATGGGATAGAAATCCAGACATGGATGTTTTCCTGCCCGGGTATTCCGGTAAGAAGGAAGACTGCAGGTTGGAATTTGGTGTCATTGACAGCTAGCATGATGCGCTGGGCAGGGCTGAGGAATTTTGAACTTTACTTCCTAAAAGGAAAAGTAACAGGAGACTAGATGATATTGAATGAGACATCATTCTGCTCTCAGTGCAAGTCTAGAAACTTCTTGGATCTCAAAAAACATCAGCAAAAACATAGCCCTTGATTTACAGTTTAGGATTATTTGTTCTATTCATTTCGTTGAATCATCTGCCGTTGATGAATGTCAGAAAAGTGGATACTGGGCTAGCTGGACCATTGGTCTGACCTGGTATGGAAGATAGGCATTACCAGACAGCATGAGACCTATAGTCCATCTAGCCCAGTATCCAGTGCCCAGTACCAGATGCTTCAGAGGAAGGTAGAAGAAGCCCTGCCGTAGACAGCTGTGAGATAACCTGCTTCCAGGGAAAGTCTCCTCCTGACTTCGACATATTTTATGGTGTAAATCAGGAAGCTTAATAGCACTCCAAAACCTTTTTATAAAAAAATCCCCACTACTGTAATTGAATTTTCTGTTTCCCCATATAAACATCCATTCCCTCTTTGAATCCTACTACAGACTTGACCCCATTGATATCTTGTGGCTATGAGTTCCGTAGCCTCCTTCAGCACTGTATGATTTTGCTATTCTGACTTTCCCACAGATTCCAACAACTCCGTGGCTGGCTTTCCAAAGACATGCATGGAATGAAAATTTGGTTAGTAATGATTGTATTACAATGAAATGTTTTGGCATAACATTTATACATTGATGCATCTATTCTTTACCAAACATATGTAAACCCATTCTTTTCCCATGGATCTTCTTTCAGTAGTGATTTCTCAGGTGAGAGGGGGACCTAAAATGTAAGGGGGGTCATCTGGATTCCTTCCAAAAATGAGAAGATTGCAGCCTCTCAGCCCTCATTCATTCTCTTGTCGGCAAACAAAAGACTGGGAAATCCTCTGCAACTAGTAGCTCCTCTATCCTTGGGTCAATAACTGCCTGGTTCCCCTTAGGGTCTGTGATGTCAGTCTGCAGCCTTTATCCAGAATGGGATCGGCAGGTACAATACTCGTTCCCTGGGCTCTCACTCTCTAGTACACTGGTTTTCAACCTTTTTCATGTCCAAACATCTACAACATTTCAGATGAAGTTGTGAATAACTTTGGAAATCTAACAGATCATCTGCAAACCCTCAGGTGTCTGTGGACCACAGCTTGAAAACCACTGGTTTAGTAACCCCAGCACCTGTTATTCAGCTACAAAAGGGGTTTGCGGGAAGTGGGTTTCAAGGTGTAGTGCATGAATATTTATGGACATCAAACTTCATTTCACACGTGAAAGTCATCTATTGCTCACTTTCTGACTGTCTCTGTACTGTATTCATAAAATACATGCCTCCCTGGAACGGTATTGTGACAGACATGGAGCTGAGCTGCCATGATTATGAATGTGTATGTTAAACCCAATTCTTGGCCTGTTGATTGTATGGCTATACTGGATTAAATAACAGGATATTACCATTATGGCTAGTCTTAGTTGAATAGCAGGCTACCAGAAAACAAGCAGGAAGGGAAACAATAGGTAAAGAAAAGCCATCGCTCACTAAACACTTCAGGGAGGTTGAGAGACAACCCCTGAGTTTCACGCTGTGAAGACCCCATTTCCGGGCTCCAGCCAAGTCACACAGCTTGTTCTGCAAGTGCTGGGAGCCTGTCCAGAGGTGGGGCAGCTGGTGCTGAGAAGCTCATCAGACTGACAGACACAGACACCGCTGGGGAAATCAAAAGACACTGAGCCTGTCTGGCTGCCCATCTGAGTTGCACAGCTTGAGAGACACGTACAGACTAGTTTTAAAACTCTTTTATTGTCTCATGTGATGCTTTATTCCTACAGTCCAGACTGAACAATACTTTGGTTCAGGAAGGCTGGTCCCTCTTGTCACCACAAGTCACAGACTTCTAAAGGGAAGAACCAGAGGGGCAGAACCTCCTGCTGCTGGGCAAACCAATTTGACTCTCTGTGCGTTGTAGCCCAGGGCCCAGTCTGAGAGTGGAAGAATAGGGGGATTTCACCCCAAGAGAGAGAATGGGAGGAGGTTGACATCTGGCATTCGGAGACCAGAGATGGGGCGGAGAGACAGGATGCCCTGTAACTGTGAGTGGCTGATACAGGGCAGAAATGTTGGAGCCCTCACCCAGTCAGGAAACAAAACTCTTCCATGAGTCTAATCTGACCTATTACCACAAAGCAACACAGCTCTGAATTCCTACATTCACAATCGATCCAGAGAATAAAAGCTTTGAACATGGATTTGCTCATTAAAGTTCCAGGAGCAAATAAACCTTAAGGGATTTGGGAGCTACTCACTAATATTGCATGGGCTCTTCTCCATCCCAGGGCACAGTGCACCTCTGCAAATGGAACCTATTGAGAAATCCTGACTCAGGGCTCAGGGTATTGGGATTTTCACATTCTGAACACTCTTTGTACCTGCAGAACTGCTCTAGGACCATCTGCAGCTCCCTGAGAGCACAGGTTCATCGGAGATGTGCTACCGGGGCCTGTCACAGTAGTCACTGCCCAGAGGATTTGCTGAAGGGGCCGTTGTAGAGGATGGAGGGGGCTGGAAGGAAATGGGAAGGCTGGTTAGAGTAGCTGGTGAGAGATAAATTGGGTGGGAGTTTTACACTTTCCATACCCAGAGTGCAGCCATAGACTCAGTCAGTGCAAGATTCATTGCTGTTGCGAGAAAGAGGCAGATGATAAGACTCCAAATTCTTCAGGGGATATGGGCATGGCCATGGCAACTGAATTTTCAGTGGAAAATGATCAGTTTTCTATGAAAACCCACCCGCAAAAATGGATGAAAAGGAAACATTTCACTGTGGGTCAAAATGTTTCATGGAGGAAATTCCTCCCTTTTCCAGCCCAGCTCTAGTTCAAACCATGAGCTGCTGTCACTCATGTTATCTGACCCATACCTCTGGTCACCCAGAGCAGGGTATTGTACCAATGCAGCCCTTCTCTGCTGGCCTCTTGGAAGAGCAGCCAGGGGAAACTCCATGCGCCCACTGGCAACCCCACTCTTTCATGGGATCGCAAAGCCACCCACTCATATCTGGCCTGATGGCTTTGCTAGGCTTTAATGATACAAACAGTGCTGCAATTCATGAGGAAAGAGAACAGGTACAATGAGCTCAGAAGGAATGCCAGGCAGACATGGGCTGATTTGAGACCTGGGACTACAATCAAGATGAAGGTGGAAGCACTGAAGCTGCTGTTGTTGGAAGCTGACATGTGCGGGGTGTGATCCTATTGTCCAGCTGCCTTTACAGAATCATGGAATGAAAACTATTCTAGTTATCGGCATCAGATTGAGTTTTATCAGAATCAGTCCCTCAGTGTCTCTAGGGGATATATAGTCTGTAAATATTTCCCAGTATTGCATCAGTACTGGCAGCTGTAGGCCCTCATATTGGAACAACACACAGCCAAATGTCAAGGGTGTTGCTATTTAAATGCCTGACAGATGTGATCTTAGGGCTCCCCTGGCCTTTCTCTCAGAGTATCTGAGCACTTTGAACATATTCATCCTCCTGCGACCTCTGTGAGGCAGGGAAGGGATATTATCTGCTTGTGCATAAGCTCAGAGACACTCTAGGGCTTCTCCACCGTCACACAGGGCAAGGGAATGAACCCAGCTCTCCTGATACACAGAGCAGAGCCCAAACCACCGGATCAGCCTCCCAGCTGGACCAGGTGGATTCTCGCTTCCCTAGAGCTGTCCCAGTGCAACTTGAGACCATTGCTCCTAGTTCTGACATCTGCTACCACTGAGAACAGCCTACCTCCATCCTCCCTGGAAACCCCTTTTAGGTAGTTAAAGGCTGTTATCAAATCCCCCCTCACTCTTCTCTTCTGCAGACTAAACAAGCCGAGATCCCTCAGCCTCTCCTTGTAATTCATGTGCTCCAGCCCCCCCATCATTTTTGTTCCTGTCCGCTGGACTCTCTCCAATTTGTCCACATCCTTTCTGGTGACTGATTTGGGGATTCTCAGGAGTGGAAGGGATTGTTGGGGCCTGGTGGGTGGCAGAGCTGGCGAACTTTTAATTGCAGAGAGGGGCAAAAGAGTGAAAGATGGAGGAGAGTGAGGAATGGTGAGAATCAGCAACCATACTAATGGCAAATAGTTCTGAGTGAATATGAGACGCAACCAGTGCTGGTGGTCGGGGAGTCATGGAAACACTGAGTGACAGGGTGTGTAGGGGTGGGGGATGATGGGTGACGACTCTGAAAGGGATCAGATGATGGCTGGAGAGGGCAGTGCTTAATCATGAAGTGATAAGACATCAGTTGTGAGGAACTTCTGAGACTGTGAATTGCCACCAGGCAAAGCTCAGCCAAATTGGGACAAAGCACCCTGGATTAATGAGGACACATCCTTTCCCCCTCTTGTCACACAAGTATAACGTCAATGGCCTCAGCTATCACATTCTGCAGATGTATTTTCTCACTTTGTCACGAAGCTCTTTGGTTTTGACCCCATAAATGATAGGGTTGAACATGGGGGGCACGAGGAGATAGAGGTTGGCCAAAAGGATGTGAACATGGGCAGCGATGCCCTGACCGAACCTGTGTGTCAGCATAGAAAAGACGCTGATAGTACAAGTCATAACCATCACACAGATGTGGGGTATGCAGGTGTTGAAGGCTTTTCGGTTGGCTTTTTTGGAGGAGATCCTGAGGACGGCTCTGATGATCAGCCCGTAGGACAGGCCAATGAGTATCAGGTCTAACCCGATGACCCCTAATGACATTACCAAGCTGTACATCCGGTTGACTGTGGTGTCCCCACACGACATCTTCACCACGGCAATGTGCTCGCAGTACGTGTGGGGGATAATGCGGTTGGTGCAGAATGGCAGTCTCCTCAGTAGCAGGGGCTGGGGCAGAACCAAGAGAACAGCTCCTATGAAACCCACTAGCCCTAGCTTAGCGATTCGTGCATTGGTGATGATGGCGGCGTATCGCAGAGGGTGACATATGGCGACGTAGCGATCGAAGGCCATTATCACAAGGACGGCTGAGTGCGTAGCACCAAGCACATAAAAGAAGAACATCTGGGTGATGCAGCCGTCCACAGTGATGTCTTTGGAACGAAACCAAAATATGCACAGTGCCTTTGGCGCAACGCAGGTCGACGTGCTGATGTCTGTGAGGGCCAGCATGCAGAGCAGAAAGAACATGGGCTTGTGCAGGGTCTGCTCTTTGCCAACAACAAAGAGAACCATGACATTTCCAAACAAGCTGGTGATGTAGAACATAGAGAAAGGGATGGAAATCCAGATGTGGGCATACTCAAGTCCCGGGATGCCGTTTAAGATGAATGTTGGTGGATCGGAGGGGGTTAGGTTCAAAGCCTCCATGAGAGGGTCGTGGCACCGATCAGGCTCAGAAATGCTCAGGGTGCCTGTGAAGAGAGAGAAACACAGCGAGGGGGGTTAGGCCCTTGGTAACAAATACCATGGTAAATATTTTATAGTTACTAAGAATCTAGGAAAGGGGGTGAGCAGTGAGGTGGCAACATTATTCCCCTCTATTCGCACTGGTGGGGACACATTTGGAGTCTTGTTTCCAGTTTTGGAGTTTCCATTGGAGAAAGGATATGGACAAATTGAAGAGAGTCCAGCAGAGGGCAATGAAAATGATTAGGGGGCTTGAGCACAATACTTATGAGGAGAGGCTGAGGGAACTCGGCTTGTTCATTTTACTGAACAGAAGAATGAGGTGGGATTTGATAGCAGCCTTCAACTGCCTGAAAGGGGGCTCCTGGAAGGATGGAGCTAGGCCGTTCTCAATGGTAGTCAATGACAGAACAAGGAGCAATGGTTTCAAGTTGCAGTAGGGTAGGTCTAGGTTAGATATTTGGAAAAAAAATTTCATTAGGAGGGTGGTGAAGCACTGGAATGGGTTACCTAGGGAGGTGGTGGAATCTCCACCCTTAGAGATTTTTACGGCTTGGATTGACAAAGCCCTGACAGAGATAATTTAATTGGGGTTGGTCCTGCTCTGAGCAGAGTGTTGGACTAGATACCTCCTGAGGTGCATTCCAACCCTAAGAATCAATGATTCTATGATTTGCAGATGGCACCAATTTATTTAGGCCATAGTCCAGTCAAGAGATGTCCTCAGAGGGTGCTAACGAAGTGTGGAGATAAGAGATGATGTTCAAAGTCAATAGGTGCAATGTGTATGTCCATTGGGAGGCAAAATTTTATTCTGCCTTCCTAACTGACAAGGGTAAGCAGAGACACATGACAGCAACCCAGCTCCTTACCCTTCTCATGCTTGAATACTGATAAAGTTTGCAGATCCCACAAAAATTGGGAAATCGTAAATAACGAAGAGGTCGTTTGACTTATTCACAGCGATCTGGACTGTTGGTAAACTGGGTTGAAGCAAACAATCTGTGTTCTAATATAGCTCTGTAGATGTCTATGTCTATGAACAAAGAAGGAAGACGATACTTACACAATGGGGGACTCTATCGTGGGAAGCAGTGAGTGTGAACAAGATTTTGGGATCCTGAAGGAATAATTAGCTAAACATGAGGTCCCTGTGTGAGCCTGTGGCCAAAAGAGCTAAAGTGATCCTGGGATGATAAACAGGGGAATCTCACATTGAGGAAGAGAAGTTTTTTACCTCTTTCCTTGGCAGTGTGCAACTGCTGCTGGACTAATGTGTCCAGTTCTTGTGTCCACAATTCACGTTGTATTTTGATACACTGAAGAGGATTCAGAGAAAAGCCAGAAGAATCTTTAAAGATTAGAAATCCTGCCTTACAGTGATAGACTAAATAGATTGAGCTCTTTGAGTCTAAGAGAGATGGTTAGGGGTGACTTAATCACAGTCTACAAATACCCGCATAGGTAAGAGATATTGAAGAATGAGGTTTTCAGGCTAGCCTAGAAGGGTCTAACACCATCCAATGGCTGGAAATTGAAGTTAGACAAATGCTGACTATAAATAAGTTGTGCACTTTGTAATCAGACAGAATCATTAACTATTGGGGCAATTTACCAAGGTCATGGCCTACTTTCTGTCACTGAGAATTTCTAAACCAAGTTTGATGTTTCTCTATAAGCTCTACCTGTCTGTGTACACCCCCCTGCTCACAGCCACAACCCATAGTCCTGCCACACAGTAATCCCACTAGACCAGGACCAACACCAGGTGCTGGACACACCCCACAGTGACAGCTCGTACAAACGTCTATACAGCCTGGGTTAAACTCTGGGTCTGGCTGCACCAGGGAAAGTGGGGATAGAGGAGGAGCAGCCTTCACAGCCTGTCCAGAGGTGAAGGGGACCCCAGCAGCTGCTCAGTGTGTGCAGGGAAGGAGAGTAGGACAGACCCGATGGGAGAGGAAAGAGCGTCACCCACCCCCAGGAGCTGTGCAAAGAAATCAGATGTAGATTCCTTATTTTATTGCATAAGTGAGATAGAGAGACATTTTTCCTTCCCTGTTATGATAATGGTACAGAGCTGTTTAGTGGGGCATAAGTGGACTCCATCCTGTTAGTTTCTTGAAGTGAGCTCTTTACTGAATCTTTTACTAATGAACCTGAAAATATCTTGATAAATTCTCTTTGTGTGAGTGAGGAATGTATGTGCAGGGCATATAAAGACACCGACCTAAACTGCTCTGACAACAGAAAGGGGAGTAAAGACACCAACTGCCATCCTGCCCCTGAAGGCGGAAGAAAACCTATCAACGACCCTAAAGTGCAAATTAATGACCCTAAAGTACAGAAGGATCCACCCTGGGAACAAAGAAAGTTGAGAAGTAGCTGGTAATTAACAACTCTACTGAACCCAGAGGCAGCATGACACAGCAAGGCCCAGAGACTGACATGAGAGCCAGCAAGTATCAAAGATGGATAAAAACATGGAAACTTTGGGTCTCATTCTGCAATTGTCATCTGGAACATCGGATTCATGACTGAGAGAGGCCTGGCTCCCTCTTTGTGTTCAGCCTATTTGACCACTAGGCTGGGTCGAGCAACACATAAAAGGATTGGTCATTATATCACACCAGCTTGCATAACTTTTTGAATGTGTGTGTGAATGTGACTGCTATTTGATATTCTTACATGTACAATAAATGTGGCATAGTGCCTTGTGCCCCTGAATACGCTCCTGCCAGTCTTTTCTTTTACGAGTATAACATTTTGGTGGAGAATTGTGAAAGGGTGTAGCATTGCAGTATCCCACGAATATTGTCAAAACCGGTGTGCACACCGCTGTCGTTAGTAAGCTTGGCAGTATAGAGGAACATCTGAAAATTTGTTTGTTCTTGTTTGTTTGTTTTCTCGATTAACCAGACAGACTCTGAAGGATGTAGGAGTTTAGGTTTGGGTGTTATTGATATGAAAGAAATTCCTCTTCCAGGAATTTGTAGTTGCTCTTCCAGGAGTTGATATTATAAATATATACACATATAAGTTTTAGTGTCATTGTTAGTTGTTGTTCGTATTTTATTAGGGAAAATGTTTAAGTAAACACAGCCTAGAAATATCCCCGAGGAAATGCAGGAAGCGTTGCCTTTTGTACAAGAACTTACACCCTTTCAACAGGATTTGCTAAGGTTTGGGCACAGCCCCTGTACACGAGAGGCACATCGTTTAAGCTGGGATCGGGGCTGGGATGTAGGTTCAGATGCTCTGGCCCAGGGAGCCCCACTTGATACTGTCTATATTATTCTTGTCTTAGGCTTTCCTTCTTCCTCTACTACTGCTTTTCTCTCTCTCCCTCTCTCTCTTCCTTCCTCCCCCCACCTCTGCACTTCTGTTTTTCTGAGATTTTGTTGGAAGGAACTTTGGACACATTTTCAAAGTCCAAAAAAAATGTTGGGTTTTTTTTGGACAAAGCATAGACTAAGGCAGCTGTGTTGCAAAGTTGGTATCTGGTGGCTCAGGTTTGACAAGAACAGTATGCCACCTTAAGAAATGAATAAAATACATTTGAATCAGCCCAGTAAAAACAGGGGCTGATAAATACAGCACTGAGAGTAAGAGAATGGAGAGTTTAAGATTACAAAACCATGTTGCCAGTTCAATATTAAAAGCTAAGGCAGCAAAGAATATCATCATAATGCTAAGGTATAGTAAATTGAAGGCAAAAGTAAGTGATTGAAAGGAAAAGAGAAGAGTTAATAGAATTGCAGTTGAAAGTTCTGGAAAGTGTTATAGGGAAATAATTTTTGCAAAAAGCCTTGTCCCCCTGAATATGCTCCTGCCAGTCTTTTATTTTCAAGTATAACAAGAGGACATGAAGACTAAAAGGAGCCAGCGCAAGTAACTCTTCCTCAAAACGACACAAACCTTTAGTATATACCCGCCATTTAGAAACCCAGACACAACTTCCTGCTGTTACTTTTCCATGTTGGGAATAGCTGAAGTTGCCACAAAGCTGGGATTGGTCACTGCCTGGTTTCCTCAAAACCAGAAACATGCTTTTATTTTTACTGCTTTGTGGTGTTTCTCATCCTCTATGTAACCAGAGACACAGGGGAACACACAGAGCAGACCCCCCACAAATGTTTACTCTCATTGTTTTGAACCTCTAAGCTGTGAGTTTAAGATTTTAGCTACTATCCTCTCAGTTCTTCTCTGGTCCAAATGAGCTCACCCTTCCTGAGTGGCCAAAGGATGACTCCAGTAGGAGTCACTGGAGGCTCATGGCCGGTGAAAATCAGGCCTTTTATTTAAGTCCCTAAATATGGGTTTAGAGTGAAATCCTGGCTCTAACGGGAGTTTTGCCATTGATCTCAATGGGACCAAGATTTCACTCCTAGTGTGTGTTGCAGGGTTGGCTGAAAAGAGAGAAATTGTGCCGGGTGCAGTGATAAGGGGCGTGTATTCGGTTACAGCTTCTAATTCATTCGTTTCCCTTTGTCTCGCATGTCCAACACAGTGAGCCCCGAGTTCACAACTTGACAACTTTTTATCTACTATAATATGTAAACACACACACTTCTACAATGCCCCATAAAACCCTGTTTGGTGATATAAATGATTATAAAATGAATATTAATGGCTAGGGGAGGCGTATAATTATACCCACCCATGTTTGTTATTTCCCACAAAACTTGCATAGCAGATACATTTATCTTAACAGCAGGAATGACCATGAAGTCCCTTAATAACTAGCTACAGGGGAAGAACTAGGGGGAGAGATCCCAAGCCTTCTCTAACAGGGATGCTGCCTGGGAAAGAAGAGAGAACAGCCTCTGACCACATTCTTTGTCCAGGTGGTGAGGGGAGGAATGGTCTGGAGGAGGGGGGAACATAGCCTGATCGTTGCCATGGTGCCTATTGGGCAGGTTTGTCCTGTTCTGGACACTGCTAGAAAGTTGCTCTGATTTGCTCCCTCCTTCCCTAACTTCAAGGCTAGAAAAGTGCTGTGGTTTGCACATGATTCTTGCTTGTGTAGTACATGGCCTTTTCAGCCCAAGTCAGGGGTCCCACGGAGCACAATTCGTGTCCAAAGCCTGGGCCCAACTCCCAGCCCCCCAGGAATGTGGCCCAGCGCTGACATCCTTTGCCATCGTGCCCACAGTGTGGAACTTTTGGCTCCCTGCTGTGAAGATCCTGGCTTCAGGTCCTGCAGCAGCGAGATCTATTTTGTTAAGGTGCTGAAAGAGTCTGAAGGAAGATCCCCAGTTTATGTGGCGCTCTGAGGCCGGGCATGAAAGATGGGGATTTCAAAACACGGGGGCCCTGATTTTGCTCTAAGTGAAGCCAGTATCAATGTGGAGTGAGCCGCTGAAGACAGAAGATGAGAGCAGAATTTGGCCAGTGTGTGAAACCTTGTGTGACCCATTCGTGTTGTGAAATTTCGGCTATCACACGTACCCACTGCAGAGTCTTTGGCTGCATGTATTAACCTGGCAGTGAAATTGCTGAATTGGAAAACTTGAGAGAACCAGAAAAAAAACCACACAGATCAAAAAAAAAGGAAGATACTAAGTCAGTTAGAAGGACACAGATAGAGACAAAGAAATGATCTTAAAACAAATGCTTGTCTAAATGACTTACAACAAATCTTTAGTTCCAATTTTACATCCCTTCATGTTTCTCACAACACTGAACAGTTCCAGTCTACATGCTGGAGAATTCCTGCCCAGACTGTTCTTCATTTGAACTGTTCCTGAGCCCTTAGCTCTAAGTTTATTAGAAAAACAGGCAACTCACCGAAATCCCTGCAGCAGAAAGGAAATCTCCTTACTGGGACCTCAAAATCAGTGTACGAATCTCACATCTGAAAGTCACAGTGCTGGACAGGGACCTTTATGAAGCCTCTGTGTAGTCCCTGTGGAGTCTCAGGTCGGCCAGGGCTATGGGAGAATTCCCTGCGCTACGTGAGCAGTAGGAAGAGCCGAAAAGAGACCCTGGAGAATTTTAATGTAAGAGCCTCCCCCGAGAGTGAAGAAATGATTCACCAATAACAGAGGCTCAGATTGTCAGGGCAAACTGAAACTTTCAGACTTGCTAGAGTTGTCCTGCACTGCTAAAACCCCAGAGATAAAAGAAGAGCCAAGGGTTAGACGTACTCATTTAGCTATCAGCATTTCTGTGCTGCTGCTCATTGTCATAGAACTTGAGCATCTGCTGCTACTCCCGGCCAATGAACAACATGCTGAATCACTGAGGCCGTGACATGCATGTGGACAGGATCTTGCACATCCTTGTTTCAAATGTAGGATTTCCACACAGAGTAACTGTCCCTCCCATCCGCTAGCCTCTGACAGAGGGCAATACAGATTGTTCCAACTTAGTCATCAACCCCTCATGCTGCAATATCCTGCCATGGGGAAGCACGTTCCCAGTAACCTGAGGACTGCCGGTCTGTGTCTTTTTAGACCAGCTACAGTAACTGCACAGACTGTCATTGGGGTAGGGAGCGTGGAGGGAGATGTTCAGAGGTGAGTTAGCTGCCCAGTGTCCATCCACATTCAAATGGACTTCATTGTTAAGCCAAGTTGGTTACCTGCCATATTTGCTATTCTCTCTGCACATCGGAATTGTTTGTTCCTGCACTTTCAATAAGGTTTCTTTAAAATACAGTCAGCTCTTTTGGACTCCTTTCCCTCTCATATGAGCCTCCCAGGGGATCCTGCCCATCAGGATTCTGAACTCAACCATCTCATGATCACTGCTGCCCAGGTTGCCATCCACTTCTAGAATCATAGAATCATAGAATATTAGAGTTGGAAGGGACCTCAGGAGGTCATCTAGTCCAACCCCCTGCTCAAAGCTGGACTAACATTAGCTATATCATCCCAGCCAGGGCTTTGTCAAGCCTCAGCTTAAAAACCTCTAAGGATGGAGATTCCACCACCTCCCTAGGTAACCCATTCCAGTGCTTCACCACCCTGTAGCCTGATTTTATAGTTATTAATTTATTGAATAGGGTAATAGGTTTGCCAATTGCTCTAATTAAAGGATCATGAGGTTCGCGTCCTAAATTAGGCTTCAGGTAAGTTTTATAAGGACACCGGGTACAACACAGGAAGAATTCCAGTGATAACCAGGCTTTGTATAATTTTATAAATTTATTAAAACAACACAAAATAATAAACAAATGATTACTATAGAGAAAATAAAATGAATAATCAAATTGATAATGGATTAATACAATCTTAAAGGTAAAGACTTATTTGATAGATATATTTATGATATGCTTTAAACTAGTATACTCACACCCTTCCTGGACTTGGTGAAAGAGATGTCTAATTCCTCAAGTTGGAGTTGAGTGGAATAAGAGCTGCTTCAAAGCTAAGAGCTATAAGCTAAGACTAACATTACAACTTTAAGAATATAAAATAAAGAATAAATCTTAACACTAAATAAAACTTTAAGCAGGGTAGCTGACAGTCGACTGACCCGATGAGCTGGATTTGATCTTACTTATACCCTCCAGAATATGTGTCCTTCATCCGGGCCCATACTTGGCCTTTCCACCTTCAAACTTTTGGGGTACACATTGTTTATTGGCTACTAGGTTCGTACGTATTATTGACGTATCCACATCCTTCTTTAGGTGGTCTTTTATCTCACCTTTGTTATTTCTAGCTTATTGTGGTTTTTGTGGTGTTCTTGGAAAGTTTCTTGAGCGTAACCGGGACAGCCCCTTCCCCTTTTAATGTCTCCTGACTTGTCTAGGGTAAAGGTTATAACCATATATATCCTATCCTGTTCTACATTGATGCTTATCTAAGCCAAAGGTTGACGTGACCTGTCTAGGGTAAAGGTTATGACCATATATATCTTATCCTGTTCTGCATTTATCTAAGCCAAAGGTCGAATATATATATATGAACAGTAGCTGTCATCCAGGATGTGGCCTGGAAGGTACCTTGCATTACAGCGGAATAAAATCTAATTTTATTATTTCAATCATATCAAAATATATATAAAAAATATCTCTAATAATAATAATGCAAGCAAGCAGGCTAGTTCTATAGGCTACAACCCTCCTAGTGAAACACTTTTTCCTAATGTCCAACCTAGACCTCCCCAACTGCAACTTGAGACCGTTGTTCCTTGTTCTGTCGTCTGCCACCACCGAGAACAGCCTAGCGCCATCCTCCCTGGAACTCCCTTTCAGGTAGTTAAAGGCCGTTATCAAATCCCCCCCGCCCCCCCGCCCTTCCCCCCGCCCTCCTTGCTCGGGTCTGCATTGGTTCAGGCTCACTGTAGCTTTCCTGGCTCCTCGGTAGCTAAGTCCCTTCCCCGAAGGCTGAGCGAGGGCAGCAGTCTTTCCCCTGCTGCTGTGGCCATGTTCTGAGAGAAGATGAAGCCGGCCCTGCCTCCCATGGCTCTTGCGGGTGGCAGGGAGTGAGGGGTCCAGGCCCTGCCCTGCACTTCAAGACCCCAGTCTCAGGCCCTTAAATAATCTGTAGGCTGGGATTTCCCAAAGCATGAACTATTGCCCAGCCAGGACCATCTTCCTTTTCTCTAGTAAAACCCTCTGCTAGGCCTCGGTAAGCTCCAAAAGTCCTGGGAACTTTAAGGGGCTGACTGATCCTATTGGCCTCCAAAGCTGGTGCCGCTCTCATGGATCATGCAGCAGCCAGAGTGCTCATAAGGTGCCTGGACTGCAATTGCAAAACAGCTCTGCAGCTTTTCTCATGGCTGCTGGATGTTTAACCAGAGACGGGACAGAGACAGGTCATTTAGAATTGGACAAAACTTCCATGTTCCTTCTCTGAACTAACTGTATCCACAGCAATTCTGAGGTGTGAGCTGAAACCGCTACAGCTCTTTCTGCGATAACATCCCACCCATCCCCTGGCTGTACACAAACACAGTCATTTTGTAAATGCTGCTGCCTGCCTCCATCCTGTTCCCCCAGTGCGCTGTCCTCCCTTAGCAGCTGTTGAGCGAGATCAGTTGATCATCTCCCATGTCACCAGCGATGGAGCTGGGTGGCGAAAGGACCCTTCACTTTATGAACACCCTAATTATCCTGGCACGAATGTGTTTGGTTTTCACGCTGTACACGATTGGGTTCATCAGAGGTGGGATCAGCAAAGGGATGTTTCCCAAGACATTCTGAACCAAGGGAGAAAAGATCTTCACGAATCTGTATATCACAGACAAGCCAATCCATGGTATGTAGAAGAGGAGGACAATACAGACGTGGGAGACGCAGGTGTTCAGGGCCTTGACGCGCTCCGCGTGGGATGCAATGCTCAGCACTGTTTTGAGGATTATAACATAAGATACGAGAATAAGCAGGAAGTCAAACCCCACTGAAGAGACTGTTACAAAGAAGCCATAGATAACGTTAACTCTGATATCAGAACAAGCCATTGTCATAACTGCCTGGTTCAGGCAGTAGGAATGGGAGAGGACGTTGGCTTGACAGTATCGGTACTGTTTCAGGAGAATGGGGACTGGGAATATTGGGATCACTCCTCTTAGCAAATACACCAGTCCCATCTTGACTATTCTGGGCGGTGTTAAGATGGAAGCATATCTCAGTGGGTTACAGATGGCAACAAAGCGATCAAAGGCCATGCACAAGAGCAGAGAGGATTCTGTGAATGTAAGTGAGTGGATGAAGAACAGCTGGGCAAAACACGCATCGTGGCTGATTTCCCTCGAGTTAAACCAGAATATAGCCAGTGTTGTCGGCGTAATGGATATCATTAAGCCAACATGGAAAGGAAAATGTACATGGGCTCATGGAGGTTTGGATCTGATTTTATAATGAAGAGAATGACTGAATTTCCTAGTATCGAAGCAAAATATATTAAGAAGAAGGGGATAGAAATCCAGATATGGACATCTTCCTGCCCAGATATTCCGCTGAGAAAGAACAGTGCAGGTTGGAATTTGGTGTCATTGACAGCTGACATAATTCACTGGGCATGTCCAAGGAGTTTTGAACATTACTTCCTGAAAAGAAAAATAACAGGAGAATAGATAATATTTAACAAGATATAATTCTGGTCTCATTGCAAGACTTCCAGGAGCCAAACTACAGAAGATCAGAAAAAACAGTCTTGGATTTACACCACCGATAGGATTTATACCACCGATGGGAAGATAGGCATTGCCAGACTTGATCGGGCCCGTAGCTCATCAAGCCCAGTATCTAATGGCCAGTACCAGATGCTTCCGAGGAAGGTAGACGAAGCCCTGCAGTCAAGAGCCATGAGACAACCTACACCCATAGAAAGTTTCCTCCTGACACTCACCAGTCAGACAAATTTTGTGATGTAAATCAGGAAGGTTTATAGCCCTCCCAAGACTTTTTTAAAAAATCCTTAGTACTGTAATTGGCTAACTTCTGAATTCAGGAACATTGACCTCAACATTTTCACTCCTGATTTACATATGCACATTTGTTGGTAACCGGGCTTTATTAACTTTCACTTACACAAACGGTCCCGGTGATACACTCTGACACTTATGAATTGCTCCAAGAAAAGCTAAAGTGCTTTGCCTGGCCTGGCCAGTGTTGACCATAGCCAGAGAGGTCGTTCATCCTACTGGCTTCTATTTACCCTCACAGGACCCCATCCTCTCCACAGACAAGGGTTCTGTAGATATTTGACAAGGTCCAACCTAACACAGACAGTTACTTCATCTCGGCAGGAGATGGGTTGGCGTCAAAAAAAATGAATAGTGCAAACGTTAGATTTCATTCATATACAGTTGAGTGTGCAAGTTAGTTCAGCCACATTCTTGTAACAGGTGATGGGTGAAAATTACATACAAGCATTATATAATCCCCTTTCCTACACCTCATGTCTACTCTGCTGAATCCCAGACCAGCGGTTCTGTTGTCTCATGACTTTTCGGAAAGTCTGACACTAGTATTGCAGAGTTATTTTGTGAATGACCCTGACTGTAGGTGTTAGGAACAGCTTCTGGAAATTTACCATGAGACAGTATCATGCAACTGATCACTGAAGAAAGAATTAATGGCACAAACCCATTGCAAAAAGTATTTGGAATACTTTCTGAAGCAAAGATTATTAAGTAGGAAAGTTACCCCTGCTCTTTCCTGTAAAATACCAACAACTCTGTGGCTGGCTTTCATTGATGTGCATGGAAGGAAAGTTTGGTTAGTAATAATTGTATTATGATGAAAAGATTTGGCATTACATTTATAGAACTATCCGTAAGCACACACACATAAACCCATTCTTTCCCCTTGAATCTTCTTTTAGTTATGATTTCTCAGGTTAGAGGGGAACCTAAAACGTCACGTGTCATCTGGATTTTTGGAAAACTTGAAAAAATTGCAACCTCTCAGCCCTCATTCAATACCTTTTCATCCAAGAATACTCTGAGAAATCCTCTGCAACTACTAACTCCTCTATCCTTGGGTTCATAGCTAACTGGTTCCCTTCGAGTTCTGTGATGTCAATCTGCAGCCTTTATCTGGAGTGGTACAGGCTTTAGGATCAGCATAAACGATGTTCATTCCCTGGGCTTCACGCTCTAGTACACTGGTTTTTAACTTTTTAAATTTCCAGACCCCTGCAATATTTGAAATGAAGGTGTGAATACCTTTGGAAATCTAACACATAGTTTTCAGACCCCTAGAGGTCCAAGGACCACAGGTTGAAAACCACTGGTCTAGTGCAGAGTAACCCCAGCACCTGTTATTCACCTACAATAGGAGTTTGCGGGAAGTGGGTTTCAAAGTGAAATGCATGACCATTGATGGAAATCAAATTTCATTTCACACATCAAAGTCGTCTATTCCTCTCTCTCTCTGCCTGTCTCTGTCCTGTATTCATAAAATACATGCCACCTTGGAACGGTATTGTGACAGACGTGGAGCTGAGCTGCCATAATTATGAATGTGTATATTAGACCCACATCTTGGGCTGTTGATTGTATGGGTATATTGGGTTAAATATTAGGATATTACCCATATGGCTAGTCTTAGTTTAATAGCAGGCTGCTGGAAAACAAGCAGGAAGGGAAATGAGAGCTCAGTAAAATCCATCTCTCACTAAACACTTCAGGGAGGTTACGAGACAACCCCTGAGTTTCAGGCTGTGAAGACCCCGTTTCCGGGCTCCAGCCAAGTCACACAGCTTGTTCTGCCAGTGGTTGGAGTCTGTCCAGAGGCAGGGCAGCTGATGCTGAGAAGTTCATCAGATTGACAGACACACAGACACTACTGGGGAAATCAGAGGATGCTCAACCTGCCTGGGTCCCCATCAGAGTGGGAGGGCTTGAGAGGCATGGATGAGCAACATCCTTGACCATGGGATGCTGTCCCAGGAAGAAGGATGGCTGAGCAGGGATGGGGTCCACCTATCAAAGAAGGGGCAGAGCATATTGGGATACAGACTGGCTAACCCAGTGAGGAGGGCTTTAAATGAAGTTTGAAGAGGGTAGGAGACCAAAGGCCAGAGATAAGTCAAAAAGACCTGGGAGAAGGGCTGGAATTTGGGGGAAGCATGGGCTGTTATAGCAGGGGTAGGGGAGAGACAGGACAAAACTTGGGGGGGGGGAATCAAATCAGTATCTTAGATGTTTGTAAATGAATGCGAGAAGTATGTTGAATAAACAGGATGAGCTTGAGATGCTAGTAAATAAACACAGCTGTGACATATTTGTCATGACAGGGACCTGGTTGGATAATACACATGACTGGAATATTGGTATAGAAGGGCACAGCTTGCTCAGGAGGGACAGGCAGGGAGAAAAGGGAGGGGGTGTTGCCTTATATATTAAAAATGTATACACTTGGACTGAGGGTAAGATGGAAATAGGAGACGGGTTTGTTGAAAGTCTCTGAGTAAGGATAAAAGAGAGTTCTTGATTCTAAGGAATGGTAGGAGGGAGAACAGCAAAATAAAGACAATGGATTTCAAGGCAGACTTTAGCAAACTCAGGGAGTTGGTAGGTAAGATCCCATGGGAAGTAAGTCTCAGAGAAAAAGCAATTGAAGACAGCTGGCAGTTTTTCAAAGAGACGTTATTAAGGGCACAAAAGCAAACTGTCCCATTGCGTAAGAAAGATAGGAAGTATGGCAAGAGACCACCCTGGCTTAACCAGGAGATCTTAAGTGATCTAAAAGTCAAAAAAGAGTCCTACAAAAAGTGGAAAGTAGGTCAAATTACAAGGGATGAATATAAACAAATAACAAAAGTATGTAGGGAGAAAATTAGAAAGGCCAAGGCACAAAGCAAGATTAAATTAGCTAGAGATATAAAGGGTAACAAGAAACCATTCTATAAAAAAATAAGAAACAAGAGGAAAACCAAGGACAGGGTAGGTTTGTTACTCAACAGGGAAGGGAAGGGGGGACAATAATAGAAAAGGTGAAAATGGCAGAGGTGCTAAATGACTTCTTAGTTTCAGTTTTCACCAAGAAGGTGGGTGGCAACTGGATGTCTAACTTAGTGAATGCCAGTGAAAATGAGGCAGAATCAAAAGCTAAAATTGGAGAAAGTCCAGAGAAGAGCAACAAAAATGATTAAAGATCTAGAAAACATGACCTATGAGGCAAGACTGAAAGAACTGGGTTTGTTTAGCCTGGAGAAGAGAAGACTGAGAGGGGACATGATAACAGCTTTCAAGTACATAAAAGTTTGTTAGAAGCAGGAGGGAGGAAAAATTGTTCTTAACATCTGAGGAAAGGACAAGAAGCAATGGGCTTGAACTGCAGCAAGGGAGGTTTAGGTTGGACATTAGGAAAAACTTTCTAACTGTCAGGGTCGTTAATCACTGAAATAAATTGCCTAGGGAGATTTTCGAATCTCCATCATTGGAGATTATTAAAAGCAGGTTAAACAAACACCTGTCAGAGATGGTCTAGATATTACTTATTCCTGCCATGAGTGCAGGGGACTGGACTAGATGACCTCTCAAGGACCCCTCCAGCTCTATGATTCTATGTAGAGGCTGTTATTTTAAAACTCTTTTATTCTCTCATGTGATGCTTTATTCCTACGTTCAGATTAAACAATACTTTGGTTCAGGAAGGCTGGCTGGTCACTGCCCACCACAGGTCACAGATTCCCAAATGGAAGAACCAGAGAGATGGAACCTGCTGCTGCTGGGCAGACCAATTTGACTCGTAGTGTGCTTTAGCCCAGGGCCCAGCCTCAGCGTGGGAGAATGGTGGGATTCCACCACAGGAGAGGGAAAGGGACGAGGCTGACATCTGGCATTCAGAGACCAGAGAGGGGACAGAGATGTAACTTTGAGTGGGTTCTACAGGGCAGAAATGCTGCAGCCTTCATCCAGACACGAAACAGAAATATTCCATGTGCCTTATATGATTATTTACCACAAAGCAACACAGCTCTGAATTCCTGTGTTCACAATCAAGCCAGAGAAAAAAAGCTTTGAACATGGATTTGCTCATTAAATTTCCAGGAGCTAATGAACCTTAGGTGATTTGCGAATTACTCACTGATATTGCATGGCCTATTCTCCACACCAGAGCAAACAGCACCTCTGCAATTGGGACTTGACTCAGAGCATTGGGGTTTTCACACTCTGAGCTCCCTTTCAATCTGGGGTTTCGGTGTCCCCCATAATGATCCCCTATAGAGCACGGGCACATGAAGTGGAGGGTCCACCAGCTGCCTAGTGCTGTCTTCTCTCCAGCCCCTGTCACTGAGTCACACCCACAACCCAGCAGAGTCAGCTGCCGCTGCACAGAACATCTGCCCATGTCAACAGCAGGCAGCCTTCACCCTTCCCTTGGCGTTTGAAAGATTTAAAGACAGAGAAACCTGCCAACTTACCCAATGCCAGCGAGAAGGAGAGCAGCTGATATCAGAGGTCTGCACCCAAATGGAGAAGGAGTCAGCAGAGAGCTTGCACAGGCAGCAGGCAGTGTCTGCTCAGACAGGGTGCAACTGTCCTTATGAAGCATGTTTGCCCATTTCCTTGGGGGCCACTTGGCCACCTGAGACCCTCAGCTGATTGGTTCAGTGTGTGCCAGCTTTAACCCCGTCACGGCCAATGGAAAACTGAAGGAAGCCCAATCCCAGGGGATGTGCGGTGATGCCACCACACTGGACAGCAGCACAAGCCCTGCCACAGGCTCTATTCCTGCAATCCAGGCTGTCAGCGCTGTGCGTACGGCTCAGAGGAATCACAGGGCTCCCTCAAGGGCAGCCGAGTGGTACCAAAGATGCTGTTACAGCTGTAATCTTGCTGCAGTGCAATACAACAATAGTTATGTAGGGTCAGATTTCTCCCCATTACTAACCCAGGGTGCCGGCTGAGGAAGGAAGATTCCACACAGCTCCCAATCTGGAATTTTCCGTCATATTGTTCCAGTAGGGGACATCCCTTCCCTTCTCCCTGAGGGATATATGGGGGGACCCAGCATCCATGGATCCCCAAAGTTACGCACAGATCTCAGTGATCCCCTGATAGCCAGGCCCTCCCACCCACAATCTCTGTGCCTCCACAACTGCTCTTGGACCCTCTCCAGCTCCCTGGGAGCACAGGTTCATCAGAGATGTGCTACCGGGGCCTGTCACAGTAACCACTGCCTACAGGATCTGCTGAATGGGCCGTTGTAGGGATGAAGGAGCTGCATGGAGATGGGAAGGCTGGCTTTAGTAGCTGGTGAGGTATAGACTGGGCTGGAGGTTTAGACCTTTCCAAACCCAGAATGCAGCCATAGACTGTCAGTTCCACCTTCATTTATGATGAGAGGGAAACGAAAAGTCTCCAATTTCTCTTGGGGATCCAGGCAGCTGGAGCTGAGGAGGGCCATGACAACTGAAATTTCAACGAGAAATAATCAGTTTTCTATGAAAAGCCACCCCCAAAAATGGATGAAAAGGAAACATTTTACTGTGGGTCAAAATTTTTCATGGGGTAAAATCCTCTTTTTTCCAGCCCAGCTTTGCTTAAACCGTGGAACTCACTCACTCATGTTACCGGACCACACACCTCTGGTCACCCAGAGCTGGGTATCGTAATGGCAGAGCCCTTCTCTGCTGGCCTGATGGAGGAGCAGCCAGTCCAAACTGGAGTGGTCTTGGAAACCCTTGTGCCCACTGGAAAGTCCACTAACCCATTCAGACTTGGCCGGCTGGTTTTTCTCTGGTACAGAAGCTGATTTAAATGGTAAGTTCCATACCAGAGTTAGTAGTTCTGCAATTTCACTTTTGAGTTCCTGGGGAGCTGAGGCCCATTTCCATCCCTTTGCATGGCTGGGACAGTACAACTGGAGGGGATGGGAAGGAAATCTGGCGATGAGTCTCTTGTCAGATTGCTGTGTGTGCGATCCTCACTCACAAACACAGCTCTGCTCAGCTTGGTGGCAGGACGGTGGGTTGGGGGGTTATTTGTGCAGAGACATCCATGGGTTCGGGAGTCAGCCTGAATGGCTTCTCTGAAGGCTCCTGCTTTAATCCAGTGTCTGAAATGACTCAGTCACAAGAGCCTGGGTGAGGGCGCAGGAGAAGGGTGAGTGTCCACGCCCATGGAATAGCCCTGCTCACAGCCGGTGCCTCTCTGATGGATCACGCAGCAGCCAGATTACAAAGGAAGGCCAGGATTGCAACTGCAAAACAGCTCTGCAAACACAGAGTCTTTGTAAATACTGCTGCCTTCCTCGGTCCCGTTCCCCCAGTCTGCTGTCCTTCCTTAGCAGCTGGTGACATGGATCAGTAGCTCTTGTCCTCTCATGTCCTCTGGAAGCATCTAGGATGGAATAGGTGGCTTGTGTTTTTCATCTCCCGTATCATCAGCGCTGGAGCCCGGTGATGAAATGACCCTTCACTTGACAAATCCCCTGATTTTCCTCTCCTGAATGGCTTTGCTTTTCATGCTGTACCCAATTGGGTTCATCAGGGGTGGGACCAGCAAATAGTTGTTGTTCATGACAGGCTGAACCAACGGAGAAGACCTCTTCATGAATCTGTGTATCAAAGACAAACCAATCTCTGGCGTATAGAAGATCAGGACGACACAGACGTGGGAGACGCAGTGGGACGCGTTGCTGAGCACTGTTTTGATGATCATCACATAGGATAGGAGGATGAGCAGGACGTCCAACCCCAATTAAGCGAGTGTTACAAAGAAGCTGTAGATGCTGTGGGCTCTGATATCTGAACAAGCCATCTTCATGATTTCCTGGTTCAGGCAGTAGGAATTGGAGAGGACATTGGCATGACAGTATCGGTACTGTTTCAGAAGAATGGGGAGTGGGAATATGAGGACCACCCCGCTTAGCAGAGACCCCAGTCCCATCTTGGTTATTCTCGGTAGGGATAAGATGGAATCATATCTCAGCAGGTTACAGATCGCAACAAAGTGGTCAAAGGCAATCGACAAGAGCATGGAGGATTAAATTAATGTAAGCGAGTGGATGAAAAACAGCTGGGGAAAACAGGCATCGTGGCTGATCTCCCTAGAGTTGAACCAAAATATGCCCAGTGCTGTTGGCATGGTGGATATGGATAAGTCAAGGTCTGTGACGGCCAGCATGGAAAGGAAAATGTACATGGGCTCATGGCGTGATGGATCTGTTTTTATAATGAACAGAATTACTGAATTTCCTAATATGGAAAAAACGTACATTAAAAAGAAGGGAATAGAAATCCAGACATGGACGTCTTCCTGCCCAGGTATTCCTGTGAGAAGGAACACCGCAGATTGGAATTTGGTGTCATTGACAGCTGACATGACGGACTGGGCAGGTCCGAGGAGTGTTGAAGGAAAAATAACAGGAGACTAGATGATATTAAACGAGAATTTATTCTGCTCTCAGTGCAAGTCTAGAGACTTCTAGGAGCTCAAAGAAAATCAATAAAAACACAGTCTTGGATTTATACTTGACAATTACCTGTTCCATTCATTCCCTCTGAAGCATCTGGCATTGGCCACTGTTGGAACAAGATACTGGGCTTGATGGACCATTGGTCCAACCCAGTATGGCCGTTCTTATATTCTTATGTACAACACCGTTCAGAAGATATGCACTGTCAGACTTCATCAGACCTGTAGTCCATCTAGCCCAGTATCCAGTGGCCGGTAAGAGATGCTTTAGAGAAAGGTAGAGGAAGCCCGGCAATAGACAGCTGTGAGATAACCTGCCCCCAGGGAAAGTTTCCTCCAGACACCCACTGGTTAGACATACTTTATAATATAAAACTTTATAGCTCTTCCAAACCTTTTTTAAAAATAGTCCCCACTACGATAATTGGATTTTATGGTTCCCCATATAAATAACCAGTCCCTCTTTGTATCCTACTAAGTTCTTGGTGCAATTGATATCTTTTGGCTGTGAGTTCCACAGCCTGCTTGAGCACTGTGTGATTTTACATTTGTGACCTTTCCTGAAACACACTCTCTGGCTCTCCACTTTTGAATGTGTCCCATTGTATAATGTTTATACACATGGGAAGCACGTTGTGAAAATGGTCATTGTATTGATCTCGCCTGCTTTGATGTTATTTAAGTGTGTTTCATTGCCTCATTTTTAAAAATTTTCTCCATTCCAAAAGCCCAAATAACACCACTGCCTCTTTGCAGGACAGATGATAAATTCTAAGGTCAGGTTCTGAGTTCAGGAACATTGACTTCAACAGTGTCACTCCAGATTTACATGTGTAAATTTGATTGGAACTGATCTCTATTTTCCTTTACTTAGCAAACACTCCCTGTGATACACTCTGAACTGCAAAAATCACTCCAAGAAAAGTTGAAGTACTTTTCCTGGCCAGTATTGATTGAATCCAGAGAGGTCGATCATCCTACAGACTTCTATTTACCCTCACAGGACCCCATCCTCTCCCCAGACAAGGGTTCTGTAGTTATTTGGCACGTTACAAGCTAACACAGACAGTTAATTCATCTCAGCGGGACAGTCATTGGTGTCGCAATGAACAGTGCAAACTTTAGATTTCACTCATATGCAGCTGAGTGTCCAAGTCAGTTTAGCCGTATTCATGTAACCGGTGATGCATGTAAATTACAGATAGCCACTATATAATCCCCTTACCTGCACCTCATCTCTACTCTTTGCTGAAACACAGACCAGAGGTTCTGTTGGCTGATGACTTTTGGAAAGTCTCAGACAAGTATTGCAGAGTTATTGTTTACAGGACCCTGAATTTAAGTGTTAGGAAAAACTTTTGGTCAATTACCAGGAGACAGTGTCATACAACTGTTCAGTGAAGAAAAAATTAAAACAATAATCCATTGCAAAGAGTAGTTGAAATACCACAGAAATACTTTCTAAACAAAGGCCATTAAGTAGTAAAGTTACCCCTGCTCCTTCCTGTACAGATTCCAATAACTCTGCTGGTGGTTTTTGATAGACATGCATGTAATGAAAGTTTGGTTTCTAACAATTGTATTACGATGAAAAGTTTTGGCATTACATTTAAAGTACTATCTTTTAAGGACCATGTAAGGCCATTCTTTCCCCTCCGTTCTTCTTTCAGTGATGATTTCTCAGGTTAGAGGGGGACCTAAAATGTAGTGTGGGTCATTTGAATTTCTGGAGAATTTGAAAAGATTGCAGCCTTCAGCCCGAATTCATTCACTTGTTATCAAAGATTAGTCTGGGAAATCCTATGCAACAAGTAGCTCTTCTGTCCTTGGGTTAATATCTGACTGGTTCCCCTTAGAGTCTTTGTTGTCAATCTGCAGCCTTTATCCGGAGTTGTACAGGCTTTAGGATCAACATACACAATATTCATTCCCTGGGCTCTCACTCTCTAGTACACTGGTTTTCAACCATTTTTTCATTTCCGGACATCTAAAAAATTTCAAATGATGGTGTGAATCTAACACATACTCTGCAGACCCCCAGGGGAACAAGGACCACAGGTCTAGTACAGAGTAACCCCAACCCTTGTTCTACTGCTACAATGGGGGTTTGCAAAAAGTGGTTTTAAAAGTGAAATGCATGAGTATTCATGGAAATCAAACTTCATTTCACACATGAAAGTCACCTATTACTCTCTCTCTCTCTGACTGTCTCTGTACTGTATTGATAAAATACACGCCATCCTGGAACGGTATTGTGACAGAGAAGGAGTTGAGCTGCCATGATTATGAGTGTGTGTATTAAACCCAATTCTTGGGCTGTTGATTGTATGGGTATATTAGGTCAGATATCGAGATATTATTAGTATGGCCAGTCTTAGTTTAATAGCAGGCTACTGGAAAACAAGCAGGAAAGGAAACAGTAGCTCATGAAAAGCCATACCTCACTGAACACTTCAGGGAGGTTAAGAAAACCCCTGAGCTTCACGCTGTGCAGACCCCATTTCTGAGCTTCAGCCAGGTTACACGGCTTGTTTTGCCAGTGCTGGGAGTCTGTCCAGAGGTGGGGCAGCTGGTGCTGAGAAGCTCATCAGATTGACAAACACACAGACAATTCTGGGGAAATCAGAAGACTATCAGCCTGCCTCGTCCCCATCTGAGTTGAACAGTTTCAGAGACACATACAGACTTGTTTTAACACTCTTTTATTCTCTCATGTGATGTTTTATTCCTACAGTCCAGACTGAACAATACTTTGGTTCAGGAAGGCTGGTCACTCTTGTCACCACAGGTCAGACTCCCAAAGGGAAGAACCTGCTGCTGCTGGGCAAACCAATTTGACTCTCACTGTGTTGTAGCCCAGGGCCCACTCTGAGAGTGGGAGAATGTTGGGATTTCACCCCAGGAGAGGGAAAGAGGCTGACATCTGGCATTCGGAGACCAGAGAGGGAGCAGAGATGCAGGATGCCCTGTAGCTCTGAGGGGTTGATATAGGGCAGAAATGTTGGAGCCCTCACTCAGTCTGGTTGGAGATGGGAAGGCTGGTTAGAGTAGCTCCTGAGGCATAGACTAGGTGGGAGGTTTACACCTTTCCAAACACAGAGTGCAGCCATAGACTGAGTTATTGAAGATTCATTGCTGTTATGAGAGAGAGGCAGAGGACAAGACTCCAGCTTCTCTAGGGGATATGGGTAGGGTCATGGCAACTGAATTTTCAGTGGAAAATGATCAGTTTAATATGAAAACTCACCCACAAAAATGGATGAAAAGGAAACATTTTACTGTCGGTAAAAACTTTTCAGGGGGGGAAATTCTCTGTTTTCCAGTCCAGCGCTAGCTCAAACAGAAACTGTGAGCTTCTGTCACTCATGTTACCAGACTACACACCTCTGGTCACCCAGAGCAGGGTGTTGTAACAGTGGAGCCCTTCTCAGCTGGCCTCATGGAGGAGCAGCCAGGACAAACTTGAGCGGTGTTGCAACCCCATGCACCCACTGAAACCCTACTCACTCATGGGGTTCCAAAGCCACCCACTCAAACTTGGCGTTGCGGCTTTGCTCAGCTTTAATGATACAAACACTACTACAATTCATGAGGACAGAGAAAAGGTACAATGAGCACAGAAGGAACGCTGGCCAGACATGGGCTGATTCTTGACCTGGGACTACAATCAAGATGAAGGTGGAAGCACTGAAGTTGCAGTTGTTGGAAGTTGACGTGGGTGGGGTGTGATGCTAGTGTCCAGCTGCCTTTACAGAATCATGGAATGAAAATTATTGTAGTTATTGCTATCACACTGAGTGTTATCAGAATCAGTCCCTCAATGTCTCTAGTGGTTTTATAGTCTGCAAATATTTCTCAGTAAATTGCATCAGTTGGCCTGCATATTGGAACAACAGACAGACAAATGTTAGGGGTGTTGCTATTTGCATGCCTTAAAGATGTGATCTTAGGGTCTACCCCAGCCCTCTCCTCAGTGTATCTGAGCACTTTGAACATAATCATCTTCCTGCCTCCTCTGTGAGGCACTGCAGGGCTACGATTTGCTTGTGCATAGGCTGAGAGACACTCTGGGGCTTGCCCATAGTCACACAGGGCAAGGGAATCAAACTCAGCTCTCCTGAGTGGCAGAGCAATTCCCAAACCACAGAACCAGCCTCCCAGCTTGACTGGCTGGATTCTCACTCCCCCAGAGCTGCCCCACTGCAACTTGAGACCATTGATCTTAGTTCTGACATCTACTACAATTGAGAACAGCCTATCTCCATCCTCCCTGGAAATCCGTTTCAGGTAGTTGAAGGCTGCTATCAAATCCTCCCTCATTCTTCTCTTCTGAAGACTAAAAATGTGCAGTTCCCTCAGCATCTCCTCATAATTCATGTGCTCAGGACTAGAAGGGATTGTTGGGGCCTCGAGGGTGGCAGAGTTGGTGACCTTGTGGTGACAGAGAGGGGCAAAAGAGTCAAAGATGGAGAAGAAAAAGGAATGGTGAGAATCAACAATCATAGTGGTGGAAAATAAGTCTGAGAGCATATGAGATGCCACCAGTGCTGGTGGTTGGGAAGTCATGGAAAGGCTGAGTTACAAGGTGTGTGGGGGTGGGGGAAGATGGGTGATGACTCTAAAAGAAATCAGGTGATGGTCTGAGGGAACAGTGCTTTGTGATGGAGTGATAAGACATCGGGTGTAAGGAACTTCTCAGACTGTGAACATCAACACGGCTGAGCTCAGCCAAATAGGGGCAGAGCACCCTTGATTAACGAGGACACATCCTTTCGCCCTCCTGTCACACAGGTTTGAAGTCAGTGGCCACAGGTGATCACATTCTGCAGGTGTATTTTCCCAGTTTGTCACGCAGCTCTTTGATTTTGACCCCATAAATGATAGGGTTGAACGTGAGAGACACAAGGAGATAGAGGTTGGCCAAGAGGACATGAACATGGGCAGCGATGCCCTGGCCGAACCTATGTGTCAGGGTGGAGAAGAGGCTGGTAGTACAAGCTATAACCATCACACAGATGTGGGGTGTGCAGGTGTTGAGAGCTTTTCGGTTGGCTTTTTTGGAGGAGATCCTGAAGACGGCCCTGAGGATCAGCCCGTAAGACAGGCCAATGAGGGTCTGGTCTAACCCGATGACCACTAATAATATCACCAGGCTGTACATCCGGCTGACTGTGGTGTCCCCACACGACATCTTCACCACAGCGATGTGCTCGCAGTACGTGTGGGGGATAACGCGGTTGGTGCAGAATGGCAGCCTCCGCAGTAGCAGGGGCTCTGGCAGATTCAAGAGCACAGCTCGTATCAAACCCACTAGCCCTAGCTTAGCGATTCGTGTGTTGGTGAGGATGGTGGTGTATCTCAGAGGGTTACATATGGCGACATAGCGATCGAAGGCCATTATCACGAGGACGGCTGATTGTGTTGTACCAATCACGTAAAGGAAGAAAATCTGGGTGAGGCAGCCGTCCACAGTGATGACTTTGGAACGGAACCAAAATATGCTCAGTGCCTTCGGCACAATGCAGGTAGGCATGCCAATGTCTGTGAGCGCCAGCATGCAGAGCAGCAGGAACATGGGCTTGTGCAGGGTCTGCTCTTTGCTTACAACAAACAGAACCGTGACATTTCCCAACAGGCAAATGATGTACAATACAAAGAAAGGGATGGAAATCCAGATGTGGGCATCTTCCAGCTCTGGGATGCCGTTGAGGATGAATGTTGACGAGTCAGAGGGCGTGAGGTTGAAAGTCTCCATGAGAGGGTTGTGGCACCGATCACGCTCAGAAACGCTCAAGGTGCCTGTGAAGGGAGAGAAACACAGCGAGGGGGGTTAGGCACTTAGTAACAAATAGCACAGTAAATATTTTATAGTTACTAACAATCTAGAAAGGGGGGTGAGCAGTGAGGTGGCAACATTATTCCCCTCTATTTGGCACTGATGGGGCCACATTTGGAGTATTGTTTTCAGTTTTGGGCCCCCCAAAAAGAGGAAGGATGTTCACAAACTAGAGAGAGTCCAGCAGAGGGCAATGAAAATGATTAGGGGACTGGAGCACAAGACTTATGAGGAGAAGCTGAGGGAACTAGGCTTGTTCAGTTTACTGAACAGAAGAACGAGGGGGGATTTGATAGCAGCCTTCAACTGCCTTAAGCGGGGCACCTAGAAAGACGGAGCTAGGCTGTTCTCAGTGGTGCGAGATGTAAGAACTAGAAGAAATGGTCTCAAGTTGCAGTGGGAGATGTCTGGGTTGCATATTACGAAAACGTTTTCACTAAGAGAGTGGTGAAGGACAGGAATGGCTTATCTAGGGAGATGGTGGAATCTCCACCCTTAGAGATTTTTAAGGCCCGGCTTAACAAAACCATGGCTGGGATGATTTAATTGGGGTTGGTTCTGCTTTGAGCAGGGAGTTGGACTAGGTGATCTCCTGAGGTCCATTCCAACCCTAATTTTCTATGATTCTATGATTTGCAGATGGCACCAAATTATTTAGGCCATAGTCCAGTCGAGAGATGTCCTCACAGGCAGCTAACGAAGTGTAGTGATAAGAGATGATGTCCAAAGCCAATAAGTGCAACATTTATGTCCATTGAAGAAAAAATCTTTATTCTGCCTTGCTAACTGACAAGGGTAAGTGGAGGCACTCAACAGCAGCCTAGCTCCTTACCCTTCTCATGCTTGAATACTGATAAAGTTTGCAGATTCCACAAAAATTGGGAGATTATGAATAATGAAGAGAACAGGTCACTGATTCATAGCGATATGGACTGGTTGGTAAACTGGGTTGAAGCAAACAATCTGTGTTCTAATATAGCTCTGTAGATGTATGCATCTATGAACAAAGAAGGAAGACGATAGTTACACAATGGGGGACTCTATCGTGGGAAGCAGTGGTTGTGAAGAAAATTTTGGGACCATGAAGGAATAATTAGCTAAACATGAGCTCCCTGTGCGAGCCTGTGGCAAAAGAGCTAAAGTGATCCTGGGATGATAAACAGGGGAATCTCACGTTGAGGCAGAGAAGTTGTTTTACCTCTTTCCTTGTCATTGGTGCAACTGCTGCTGGACTAATGTGTCCAGTTCTGGTGTCCACAATTAAAGTTGTATGTTGATACACTGAAGAGGATTCAGAGAAGGGGTAGAAGAATCTTTAAAGATTGTAAATCCTGCCTTACAGTGATAGACTAAATAGATTGAGCTCTTTGTGTCTAAGAAAGATGGTTTAAGGGTGACTTGATAACAGTCTACAAATACCCACAGAGGGAGGAAATATTGAATAAGAGGCTTTTCAGGGTGGCATAGAAAGGTCTAACACCTCCTGTGCCTGGAAGTTGAAGTTAAACAAATTCTGCCTATAAATAAGGTGTGCACTTTTTAAACAGAGAGAGTAATTAACCATTGGAGCAATTTACCAAGGGTCATGACAGATTTCCCATTACTGAGAATTTCTAAACCAAGTTTGATGTTTCTCTATAATCTCTGCTCTAGGAATTCCTTTGAGCAGGTCTCTGGCTGTGCTATACTGGAGGTCAGACTAGATGATCAAAGTGGTGACTTCTGGCCTAGGAAATTGTGAAGACGTCCCTGCAGCACATGCAGGATTCAGCTGGAGGTATTTTGCCTGCAAGCTGGTGCCTGGCTCTACTGAAGGCATTTTTTTACTCATGACAATGCTGAATTTAGCCCCAGGAGGAAAAAGTCTCATGTGACTTTGGAGCCTTGAAAACGATTCTCTGGTGTCTTTTTCACAGGGCTGAGGGATCCCGTGAGACACGGCACGGATGAATATTTCAGATGTGAAAAATATGACAGGACCCCATAAAATCTCGGCCCTGAGGAATGTATGTACAACTGTTCCCATTAATGGCTAACAGAGCTGGCTAACAAATGATCCTAAAAAGTGCTGGCATCTGTGTCCCAGTGGTTTACTGTGTCAACCAATGGCCAGGGGCTGCTTCATGTAGCAGCTGTATTTACCTAACACTAACATGATCCAGAATTCCCAACTCTCATTATAGAATCATAGAATCATAGAATATTAGAGTTGGAAGGGACCTCAGGAGGTCATCTAGTCCAACCCCCTGCTCAAAGCAGGACTAATCTCAACTATATCATCCCAACCAGGGCTTTGTCAAGCCTCAGCTTAAAAACCTCTAAGGATGGAGATTCTACCATCTCCCTAGGTAACCCATTCCAGTGCTTCACCACCCTCCTAGTAAAAAACTTTTCCTAATGTCCAACCTAGACCTCCCGCTCTGCAACTTGAGACCGTTGCTCCTTGTTCTGTCATCTGCCACCAACGAGAACAGCCTAGCCCCATCCTCCCTGGAACCCCCTTTCAGGTAGTTAAAGGCTGCTATCAAATCCCCCCTCACTCTTCTCTTTTGCAGACTAAACAAGCCTAGTTCCCTCAGCCTCTCCTCATAAGTCATGTGCTCCAGCCCCCTAATCATTTTTGTTGCCCTCCGCTGGACTCTCTCCAACTTGTCCACATCCTTTTTGTAGTGGGGGGCCCAAAACTGGACACAATATTCTAAATGCGGCCTCACCAACGCCGAATAGAGGGGAATAATCACTTCCCGTGACCTGCTGGCAATGCCTCTCCTAATGCAGCCCAATATGCTATTAGCCTTCTTGACAACCAGGGCACACTGCTGACTCATATCCAGCTTTTTATCCACTGTTACCCCCAGGTCCTTTTCTGCAGAACTGCTGCCCAGCTCGTCGGTCCCCAGTCTGTAGCTGTGCATGGGATTCTTCCTTCCTAAGTGGAGGACTCTGCACTTTTCTTTGTTGAACCTCATTAGATTTCTTTTGGCCCAATCCTCCAGTTCTTTTAGGTCCTGCTGTATCCTATCCCTATCTTGCAGGGTATCTACCACTCCCCCCAGCTTAGTGTCGTCTGCAAACTTGCTGAGGGTGCAATCTACCCCATCCTCCAGATCATTAATAAAAATGTTGAACAAAACCGGACCCACCCCTGCGGAACTCTGCTTGTGACCGGTTGCCAGCTAGACATGGAGCCATTGATCACTACTCGTTGAGCCCTATGCTCTAGCCAGTTCTCTATCCATTTTATAGTCCATTCATCCAACCCATACTTCTTTAACTTGCTGATAAGAATACTGTGAGAGACAGTATCAAAAGCTTTGCTAAAGTCAAGGTATATCACATCCACCGCCTTCCCTACATCCACAGAGCCAGTCACCTCATCATAGAAAGCAATCAGGTTGGTGAGGCATGACTTGCCCTTGGTGAATCCGTGTTGACTGTTCCTGATCACCTTCCTCTCTTCCAAGTGCCTTAAAATGGATTCCTTAAGGACCTGCTCCATGATTTTTATATACATGATTATATACTGAGCACATTTCTCAGCTTGCTTGTTGTTGCTGAAGCCCCATAGTGTGTGTGCGAGAAACAAGAGCAGCAGCACAGCACAGGTGCCTTGGCATCTGCTACTCAGGGTGTGACTTTCTCACCAGAGAGAAACTGTCACTGATCCCCCCTACACAAGGGACAGGGAAGATGGGGGCTCCAGCCCTGCAGAGGAAGAGCTGTGGGGAGTTTGGGGCGGTTCGGAGGCTGTGGGGGCAACAGGTAACTGGGAAGACTGGAGAAGACACTGGAACCCAGGGTAATGTTTGAATCAGGGCAGCCTGGGAGGGGGAAGGAGATTATAGATGGGGTCAGATCCATGGGAGACGGAACCAGGTGCAGAGCAAAGATCAATGAGGAAACCCCTGAAGTTGTGTAATTAACACTGAACAACCATAAAAAAAAAAATGGAAAAAAAAATGAGGAAAGGTTGTGACACGCAGGCTTCAATTCTCTGGCTCGCCAGGGAAAGGAGTCTCTGAGACCTGCCCAGACACACTTATGGCCAGGAAAGCTCCCAGCACTGGCCTCGGACCAACAATCAGAAGAAAAATTGAATTTGAGCAGTACTGCCCGCCTGTCTGTCTACACCCCCCTAATCACCCCCACAGCCCTTTGCCCTGCCGCACTGTGATCTCACTCACCCAGGACCAACACCAGGTGCCGGACCCACCACACAGTGACAGATCATAGAAATATCAGCACAGTCTAAGTTAAATTCAGGGTCTGGCTGCTCTGGGGAAAGGGGAATGGAGGAGAAGCAGCCTGCACAGCCTGTCCAGGGGTGGAGGGAATCCCAGGAGCAGCTCAGTGTGTGCAGGGAAGAGGAGAGGGACAGACCAGAGGAGAGGGGAGAGAGGACGTGGAGACTAAAAGAAGCCAGCGCGAGTAACTCTTCCTCAAAACGACAAAGTTTTAGCATATTCCCGCCAGTTATAAACCCAGACACAACTTCCTGATGTTTTCCATGTTGGAAATAGCTGAAGTTGCCACGTGGCTATTGTAGGATTGGTCACAGGAGGAGGGATGGCTGGATGGAGGAAGATGTCAGAGACAATCTACTGCAGTGTGTCCACTTTACATTACAGTCTGGAGATTGCAGGAGGCCTAGATCTGGATAGAGCACGTCCCGCCTCCACTACACACACTATGTGTGCCTGGATATCCTGCAGTGAGATTTCCAACACTGTCTATTCTCCTCTAAACCAGAAACACGCTTTAATTTTTACTATATTTTGGTGTTTCTCATCCTTTATGGAACCAGAGATGCAGGGGAACAGACAGAGCAGACCCCCTCCAAAATTTTTACTCTAATTGTTTTGAACCTCTAAACTGTGAGTTTAAGATTTCAGCTACTCTCCTGTCAGTTCTCCTCTGGTCTAGATGAGATCACCCATCCTTAGGGGCCGCAGGAGTAGGAGTCACTGGAGGCTCATGGCCGGTGAAAATCAGGCCATTTATTTAAGTCCGTAAATGTGGGTTTAAGGTGAAATCCTGGCCCTGACGGGAGATTTGCCTTTGATGTGAATGGGACCAAGATTTCACCCTTAGTGTGGAACTTTAGGCTCCCTGATGTGAAGATCCTGGCTTCAGGTCCTGCAGCAGCGAGAGCTATTCTGTTAAGGTGCTGAAAGAGTCTGAAGAAAGATCCCCAGTTTATGTGGCATCCTGAGACCGGGCATGAAAGAGGGGGATTTCAAAACACAGGGGCCCTGATTTTGCTCTCAGTGATGCCAGCGTCAATCTGGAGTGAGCCACTGAAGGCAGAATGTGAGAGCAGAATCTGGACAGTCTGTAAAGCCCTGTGTGACCCATTCGTTTTGTGAAATCTCGGCTATCACACGTACCCACTGCAGAGGCTTTGGCTGCATGTATTAACCTGGCAGTGAAATTGCTGAATTGGAACATCTGGAAAATTTGAGCGAACCAGGAAAAACACCACACAAACCAAAAAAAGGAAGATACTGAGACAGATAGAAGAAGACTAAGAAACAAGGAAATGATCTTAAAAGAAATATTTGTCTCAACGACTTACAATAAATCTTTAGCTCCCTATTTACATCCCATGGAGTTTCTGACAACACTAAAGAGTTCCAGTCTACATGCTGGAGAATTCCTGCCCAGATTGTTCTTCATTTGAACTCTTCCTGAGCCCTTAGCACTAAGGTTATTGGAAAAAACAGGCAACTCACCGAAATCCCTGCAGCAGAGAGGAAATCTCCTTACTGTGACCTGAAAATCAGTGTACGAATCTCATGTCTGAAAGTTACAGTGCTGGACAGGGACCTTTATGAAGCTACAGTGCAGTCCCTGCGGAGTCTCAGATTGGCCAGCACTCCGGGAGGATTCCCTGAGCTCCGTGAGCAGTGGAAAGAGCTGAAAACAGACCCTGGAGAATTTTAGTGTAAGAGCCTCCCCTGGGAGCGAAGAAATGATTCACCAATAACAGAGGCTCAGATTGTGCACGTGGACAGGCTCTTGCGCATCCTTGTTTCAAACGTAGGATTTCCACACTGAGTAACAGTCCCTCTCATCCGCTAGCCTGTCTGACAGAGGGCAGCACAGATTGCCCCAGCTTAGTCATCAATCCCTTGGTGCAATATCCTGCCATGGGGAACAAGTTCCCTGTAGCCTGTGGACTGATGGTCTGTGTATTTTTAGCCCACCTACAGTGACTGCACAGGCTATGATCAGGGTGCAGGGAGATGTTCAGATGTGAGTTAGGTGCCCATTGTCCATCCACATTCAAATGGACTTCTTTGTTAAGCCAAGTTGGTTACCCGCCATATTTGCTATTCTCTCTGCACATCGGGATGGTTTGTTCCTGCACCTCAATAGGATTTCTTTAAAATACAGCCAGCTCTCTTGGACTCCTTTCCCCTCATATGAGCCTCCCAGGGGTTCGTGCCCATCAGCTCCCTGAGGGAGTCAAAGTCTGCTTTTCTGAAGTCCAGGGGCCATATCCTGCTGTTCTCCTTTCTTCCTTTTGTCACGATACTGAACTCGACCATCTCATGGTCACTGCTGCCCAGGTTACCATCCACTTCTACTTCCCCTACCAAATATTCCTGATTAGTCAGCCATGATTTCCCTTTACATAAACCATGTTGACTCTTCCCCAAGCAATCATGTTCATCTATCTCTCTGATAATTCTGTTCTTTACTACAGTTTCAAACTATGTGCCTGCTACCGAAGTTGGGCTTCGTTGTATGTAATTATCAGGGTCGCCTCTGGAGCATTTATAAAAAATTGTCATCACATTAGCTACCCCAAGTCATCTGGTACAAAAGCTGATTTAAAGCATAAGTTACATACCACAGTCAGTGGTTCTACAATTTTATGTTTGAGTGAAACTTCAGAACTCTTGGGTGAATCCCATGTGGTCCTGTGCCCACGTATTACTGTTTAATTTGCCAGTCTCTTGATGACAAGTGCTAGATTAGAGCTAGGTGTGATTATTAAGCCCTGGATGAGAGATCCCTGGGCCTGAGTCTCTTGGCATGACTCCTGTGTGTGCGGCTCTCACTCACACACCCAGCTGTGCTCTGCCTCGGGGCAGCATGGTGGATAGGGGTGGGGGGAGCTCCACAGATGTGTTCTGTGCAAGCCATGCAGGGGTTGGGGGACTGCCTGAATGGCTTCTCTTGGGGCTCCCACTTTAATCCTGTCTTGGAAAAGACTCAGTCACAAGCGCCTGGGTGAGTGCGCAGGGGAAGGGTGGGCAGCCCTGCCCCTGGAATAGCCCCTCCCACAGCTGGTGCCGATCTCATGGATCATGCAGCAGCCAGAGTGCTCAGGAAGGGCCAGGACTGTGACTGCAAAACAGCGCTGCAGCTTTTCTCATGGCCCCTGGGTGTTTAACTAGAGACAGGACAGTGACAGATCATGGACAATGGGACAAAACATCCACGTTCCTTCTCTGTACTGACTGTATCCACAGCAATTCTGAGCTGTGAGCTGACACTGAGACAGCTCTTTATGCAATAACATCGCACCCATCCCTTGACTCTCAGACACAGAGTCTTTGTAAATACTTGATGAAAAACCCTAATAATCTTTGCATGAATGGGTTTGGTTTTCACTCTGTACATGATTGGGTTCATCAGGGGCAGGATCAGCAAATATACATTACCCAGGACAGTCTGAAAGAAGGGAGAAGAGCAGTTTACAAATCTGTATATCACTGACAAGTAAATCTCTGGTATGTAGGAAAGCAGGATAATGCAGACATGGGAGAGGCAGGTGTTCAGGACCTTCAGGGGCTCTGTTTGGGATGAGATACTCAGCATTGTTTTGAGGATTATCTCATAGGATAGGAGGATGAACAGCAAGTCCAACTCCAATGAAGAGACTATTAGAAAGAAGCCATAGATGATGTTGACTCTGATATCTGAACAAGCCATCGTCATGATCTCCTGGTGGAGGCAGTAGGAACGGGAAAGGATGTTGACTTGACAGTATCGGTACTGTTTCAGGAGAATGGGGAGTGGGAATATTAGGGCTACCCCTCTTGGCAGAAATACCAGTCCCATCTTGGCTATTCTCTGTAGGGTTAAGATGGAAGCATATCTCGGCGGGCTACAAACCGAAACAAAGTGGTCAAAGGCCATGGACAAGAGCACAGAGGATTCTGTGAATGTAAGTGAGTGGATGAAGAACACCTAGGCAAAACAGGCATCGTGGCTGATTTCCCTAGAGCTAAACCAGAATATGCCCAGTGTTGTCGGCATGGTGGATATCAATAAGCCAACATCTGTGACGGCCAACATGGAAAGGAAAATGTACATGGGCTCATGGAGGGTTTGATCTGTTTTTAGAATGAACAGAATGACTGAATTTCCTAATACTGAAGTAACATATATTAGGAAGAAGGGGATAGAAATCCAGACGTGGATGTTTTCTGCTGAGAAAGAACACTGCAGGTTGGAATTTGGTGTCATTGACAGCTGACATAATGCACCAGGCATGTATAAGGAGTTCTGAACATTGCTTCCTGAAAAGAAAAATAACAGGAGAATAGATGGTATGGAACAAGACATCATTCTGGTGTCATTGCAAGACTTCCAGGAGCCAAACTACAAAAGATCAGAAAAAACAGTCTTGGATTTACACCACCGATAGGAAGATAGGCATTGCCAGACTTGATCGGACCCATAGTTCATCTATCACAGTATCTAATGGCCAGTACCAGTTGCTTCCGAGGAAGGTAGAAGAAGCTCTGCAATCAAGAGACGTCAGATAACCTGCTCCCAGAGGAAGTTTCCTTCTGACGTGCACTAGTTAGACAAATTTTGTGGTGTAAATCAGAAAGGTTTATAGCCCTCCCAAGACTTTTTAAAAAATCCTCACTACTGTAATTGGATAACTTTTGAGTTCAGGAACATTGACTACAATGTTGTCACTGCAGATTTGGTGGGATAATACACATGACTGGAATATTGGCATAGAAGGAATGGTAGAAGGGAGAAGATCAAAATAAAGACAATAGATTTCAAGAAGGCAGACTTTAGCAAACCCAGGGAGTTGATAGGTAAGATCCCATTGTTAAGTAAGTCAAAGAGAAAACACAACTGAAGAGAGCTGGCAGTTTTTCAAAGAGACATTTCACAAGAGCAAACTGTCCCATTGCGTAAGAAAGATAGGAAGTATGGCAAGAGACCACCCTGGCTTAACCAGAGACGTAAAGGGTAACAAAAAAACATTCTACAAATAAATTAGAAGCAAGAGGAAGACCAAGGACAGGGTAGGCTCAGTACTCAATGAGGGGGGAAAAACAATAACAGAAAAGGTGGAAATGGCTGGGGTGCTAAATGACTTCTTAGTTTTGGTTTTCACCAAGAAGGTTGGTGGCAATTGAATGTCTAACTTAGGGAATGCCAGTAAAAATGAGGCAGAATCAGAAGCTAAAATTGGAAAAAGTCCAGAATAGAGCAACAAAAACGATTAAAGGTCTAGAAAATGGGCCCTTCAATCTAGCACAGAAAGTTATAACATAGTCTAATGTCTGGAAACTGGAAATAAAGCATCAATTTTGAACAGGGAGAGTAGTGAGAACATCTTTTACCAAAGGTCATTATAGATTTTCATCCCTGCGAATTTTTAAATCAAGACTGGCTGATTTTCTAAAAGCTCTGCTCTAGGCTTTATTTTGGGGCCGTTCTCTGGCCGGTGCTATACAGGATGTCAGACCAGAGCCTCACAACGCTGCCGTCTGGCCGTGGGTTCTGTGCATTTCTGAATTTGTACAGTGGTGTAAATAGCACTTCCTGACTGCACAGGGTGTTGTGTTGTAAACAGGTTAAAGGTTGTGAGGCGCTCGCATGCTACGATAATTGGGGCCATAGCTCAGTATCTTTTATAGATGTCAGCTTTGTGTGCCCTTTAAGACTGATTTGGGCATTAGCTGTTGAAACTGACTTCTTTCCAACACCCCTTGGTGATGAGGACAGTCATTAGCACAATGTCCTTTTATGAGTGATTCTGGGCTTCTCCCACAACTCTGCATTCAGAGGGGAAATCGGGACGTCCTGTAAGAGAGAAAAAGATGTGCAGTGTGTCGCTGGACAGTTGCTGTGTCTAATCTTGATCCCCCACATGCTCCAGGAACAAGTAGACTGGTTCTAGTGATGGAGACAGACCTGAGACCCTGGATCCTGTGGTATGGTGTGTTGGTCACTGGTGTTAATTAGTATAGGCTGCGTGCGTGTGCCCCTGTGCAGATGCTGTCCCAGCTCTGATTAGGAAACCAAGACGGCTCTCACGATCGAATGAATCAACACAATCACGGATTAGCTGAGCAACGAAGGCACCTAAGCCAAGTTTATTGCATGCGGCACAATGAGAAGTGACTTACAGAGTATCTGTGGGTCAGTTTCGTATAGGCGGCGTTACAATAGCCACGGCCCAACGGCGGGACTTTCCATTATCCCCTAGACCGGACGCCAGTATTCCCTCTGACCCTCTTTTTATACATTGTTACATACACTTTCGTTCTGCCCCCTTTGACATAGGTAGTTGCCACCCTCTTGACGTAGTCTAATACCACCTTTTTCCGTTCATTGGCTGATTTGGGCAAAACAACTCCATGTATCACATTTTGTCATTTCTATCCATAAAAGTGTCATTTTAGAGAGTTAGTATCTTGGTACCTCCTATACCTGCTACATATTTTAGTAATATTTTGGCAATCTTGCAGTATCAGCACTTTCCTGTGCCAATTTCAGTTAACTTGAGTGACCCCTTATACTTCTGTTCACTCGGCTTTTTCCATTTAGGCCTTAGCCTGTTTTACAGGCCTTAATCTCTCACTTCTTACTACACTCCCCATAGACCCTTATTGGTTACATTGACACCTATAAAATGAATTTTAACAACTACATAATTAATATAATTATATCCACCCCTGTTTGCTGTTTACAGGATTACCTGAGAGGTCAGGCATTACCATACAGAGGTCAGGCACATCACCTTAAAACCTATACATTTTACACTAACATTCTTTGAAGTAAAGGCACGCCAGAGGGAGAAGGCAGATAATGCTTCTTTCCCCCCAAGACCTTACTTAGAAGTGGTGATAGTGCCTCATTCCCAGCACAGATGGCCAGAAAGGGAGAGGAGAAGAGAGATAACAGACTCAAACTAAAATTCACAGAAACAAGATTTGCCCTTGCCTTGACCCGTTCCCTGTAATTTAGGACTGGCTACTTGTCCAGCTTTTAACTCTTTACTCTCCTACAGTATAAATGTTATGCCAAAACTTTTCATTGTCATACAATTATTACAAACCAAACTTTCATTCCATGCATGTCTATGGAAAGCCAGCCACAGACGTGTTGGAATCCATACAGGAAGGAGCAGGGGTAACTTTACTACTTAATGACTTTTGCTGTAGAAAGTATTGCAGAGATATTCCAAATACACTTTGCAATAGGTTTGTGCTATTAACTCTTTGTTCAGCGAGCAGTTGTATGATATTGTCTCCTGCTAACTGACCAGAAGCTGTTTCTAGCACTTACATTCAGAATCGTGTACACAATAACTCTGCTGCACTTGTGCCAGACTTTCCAAAAATTCATGAGACAACAGCACAGCTGTCTGTGTTTCAGTGAAGCATAGACACGAGATGAAGGAAAACAGATTATAATAGTGGCTGTACGTAATTTACACACATCACCTGTTACACGAGCGTGGCTGAAGTAACTTGCAACTCAACTATATTTTAGTGCAAAACTAGTGTTTGCATTATTCACTATTTGGGACATCAGTCACCCTCCACCCTACTGAAGTAACTGTCTGTGTTAGCTTGTAACTAGACAAATATCTACAGAACCTTTTCACTGGGGGTGTATGGGGGTCCTGTGAGGCTAAAGAGAAGCCTGAGGGATGAGCGACCTGTCTGGAACCAATCAAGACTCGCCAAGCAGAGCATTAAGATACAATGGGCACCACTCAGAAGTGGAGGGCCAGAGAGGGTGTTTGTGGGAAGGTCAGAATTGCAGAATCACACAGTGCTGAAGGAGGCTACGGAACTCATAGCCACAAGATATCAATGGGGTCAAGTCTTCAGTAGGATTCAAAGATGGAATGGATGTTTATATGGGGAAAGAGAAAATTCAATTACAGTAGTGGGGATTTTTTAAAAAAGGTTTGGGAGTGCTATTAGACATATTTTATGGTGTAAATCAGGAAGTTTAAGTCAGGAGAAAACTTTCCCTGGGAGTAGGTTATCTCACAGCTGTCTACTGCAGGGCTTCTTCTACCATCCTCTGAAGCATCTGGCACTGGGCACAGGATACCAGGTAGATGGACTATAGGTCTGATGCAGTCTGGGAATGCCTATCTTCCATACTGGGTCATACCAATGGTCTAGCTAGCCCTGTATCCTCTTTTCCAACATTTACCAATGGCAGATGATTCAATGGGAATGAATAGAACATGTAATCCTAAAGTGTAAATCCAAGGCTATGTTTTTGCTGATGTTTCTTGAGCTCCAAGAAGTCTCTAGACTTGCACTGAGAGCAGAATGATGTCTTGTTCAATATCATCGAGTGTCTTGTTACTTTTCCTTTCAGGAAGTAAAGTTGAAAATTCCTCGGGACTGCCCAGCACATCATGTCAGCTGTCAATGACACCAAATTCCAACCTGCAGTGATTCTTCTCACCGGAATACCTGGGCAGGAAAACATTCATGTCTGGATTTCGATCCCCTTTTTCTTAATGTACGTTATTTCCATATTAGGAAATTCAGTCATTCTGTTCATTATAAAAACAGAGCCGAGCATCCATGTACAGTCTCCTTTCCATGTTGGCCATCACAGACATTGCCATATCGCTATCCACCCTATCAACCGTACTGAGCATATTCCGGTTTAATTCTAGGGAGATCAGCTTCGATGCCTGTTTTGCCCAGCTGTTCTTCATCCTCTCGCTTTCATTTATTGAATCTGCCGTGCTCTTGTCAATGGCCTTTAACTGCTTTGTTGCGATCTGTAATCTGCTGAGATAGGATTCCATCTTACCACCCAGAGTAGCCAAGATGGGACTGGGGTCTCTGCTAAGAGGGGTGGTCCTCATATTCCCTCTCCCCATTCTCATGAAACAGTACCGATACTGTCATGCCAGTGTCCTCTCCCATTCCTACTGCCTGAACCAGGAAGTCATGAAGATGGCTTGTTCAGATATCAGAGCCCACAGCATCTACAGCTTCTTTGTAACACTCGCTTAATTGGGGTTGGACGTCCTGCTCATCCTCCTATCCTATGTGATGATCCTCAAAACAGTGCTGAGCATCACGTCCCATGCAAAGCATCTCAAGGCCCTGAACACCTGCGTCTCCCATGTCTGTGTCATCCTTATCTTCTACACCCCGGAGCTTGGCTTGTCTGTGATACACAGATTCGTGAAGAACTTTTCTCCCTTGGTTCAGACTGTCATGGGCAACGTCTATTTGCTGGTCCCGCCTTTGATGAACCCAATTGTGTACAGTGTGAAAACCAAAGCCATTCGTGTGAGGATAATCAGGGTGTTCGTCAAGTGAAGGGTCAGTTCTTCACCCGGCGCCAGCACTGATAATGCGGGAGACGAAAAACACGAGACACCTTTTCCATCCTAGACACTTCCAGAGGACATGAGAGGACATGAGCTACTGATCCACATCACCTGCTGCTAAAGAAGGACAGCACACAGGGGGAACGTGACCGAAGCAGGCAGCAGTATTTACAAAGACTCTGTGTTTATGTAGAGCCATTTGATGGGTGGGATGTTATCAAATAAAGAGATGTATCAGTGTCAGCTCAGACCTCAGAATTGCTATGGATACAGTCAGTACAGAGACGGAACGTGGATGTTTTGTCCCATTGTCCATGACCTATCACTGTCTCATTTCTGGTTAAACACCCCGGGGCCATGAGAAAAGCTGCAGAGCTGTTTTGCAGTCACAGTCCTGGCCGTTCCTGAGCACTCTGGATGCTGCATGATCCATAGGAGGGGCACCAACTGTGAGTGGGGCTATTCCAGGGGCACGGCTGCCCACCATTTCCCTGTGCACTCACCCAGGCCCTGTGACTGAGTTGTGTGAAAGATAGATGGTGACCAAGGCCTGGCAGACTCTGAGCCTCTACACAAGCGGATAATAGCCCTGTCCTGCCCTGCCTTACAGATACGTTCAAGGTGCTCAGATACTCTGAGGAGGGGGCCAGGGGAGATCCTAAGAGCAACACCCCTGACATTGGCTGTTAGAGGACACAGCCTTACCACAGCCTCCTGTGACAGCTGGCTTCTGGGAATCCCAGTGACTCCAGCCCCTAGGTGTCAGGGGCAGATGTGGGGGTGCTCGGGGGTGACTGTTGATCTGCTCCCCTCAGTGAGGTTTAGGTGCTGGATCTCTTAGGGGAGGGTTGGAATGTCACGGGGAAGCCAAGGGTTTCAGGCCACGCACCAGACCGGGGTTCTCAAATCATTGGGGCTGAATGGGTCTAACTGACAAACTGTGGAGCAATGGCCACGGGGGCGTCATCTTAGATGTCTTGGCTGGGAGAAAGCAGCCTCAGGGCAAAGGTCAGCTTCATCCCTTGGGCAAGTAACACAGACACAGCTGAGCACGATGGTGACTGGTCCCAGGATCACACAGTGACGCTTTGAGAAAAGGCTGCTTCCGCAAGTAATGGGGCAAACAAATGGGAAGATGCTCTCTCAGAGACACAGGGAAACCAGGCTGGGTCCCAAAACTCCCTGGCTTCCTTTGTGCCGGTTCTGTTCCTTTATCTCCAGAGCAAAGCCTGTCTAACTTAGCCTGTAGTGATTGTTGTGATGGTGCTGAACCACAATACAGTATTGCAATGGACAAGTTTGGTGAGCCTGAGTGCTAGAGGATTCTGGGAGCAGGGCCTCTTAGAATAGACAGTGGAAAATCACTGAAAATGCCAAACTCGCATTTGGCACTGACATGAGCCCTGTTTGTTTGTCCCAGCCCTAGGTACACAGCTGTGCTGATGTGGAAGACCAGTGGTGATTGTCAGTCAATGGCCAGTTCACCTAGTGTGTACACGTGAAGGTGGGTAATGGTGAATCTGGGACTAAGTGACCTGGGTCAGCTGACCCTGTAGAGCAACGTGACATTAGGTGCCCGGGTGAGTAGTTAATGAAAAGGTGAATATCAGCCCATCCCTTAGTTCTGTTCCAAATTATGGACTATTTATTATGTTAGATAATATGCTAGTAAAGCATATCATGCACAGCTTGGGGACATGTGACTATTTTGGAGAAAGGGTGTAATATTAGGAATATCACATGTCATGTATGTATACACATGTATATATTCAAAGAGGCTGCTGGACAAAGAGGGACTTTAGGACCAGAGGACCTCAGGGTAACCAAGACCCCACAACAAGAGACTCAGAAAATAGAGCAAGGACCTGAACGGACAAGGCACGCAGAAAGAAATAGTCTTCACCTAGACGTTGTAGCTATGCCTGCTTTGTTAGCTAATCAGGATCCTATGTGGGGCCAGCAGAGAGCCTAAGGGTTTATGCTCTGGGAAACTGAGGCATATTAAGGATAGTCTAGTCTGACCCCCTCTATATCCGAGGCTGCGGAATTCACCCATTTACCCCTCTGTTGAGCCTGTTGGCTGCTGTTTGATGAAAGCCTAACTTGTGTTCATCTGTAAAGCATATCTTCCAGGAAGGCATCCAGACCTGATTTGGAGATATCAGGAGAAGTCACCATTTCCCTTTTGAGTTTGTTTGGTTTGTTAATCACCCAAAAATGTGCGACTAATTTCCAAATTTAATTTTCCAGTCACTGGTTCTTCTGATAACTTTCCCTGCTAGATTAAAGAGCCCTTGAATACTATAGGTGCTTGAATACTATAATCAAGTCAGCGCTCAGTCTTTCTTTCGATAAGATATGCATGTTCTGCTCCTGAAGGCTGTCCCAGTTAGGCATTTTCTCCAGCCCCTCAAAAACTTTTGTTGCTCTTTCTACACTGTCTCCAATCTTTCAAAATCCTTTAAAAAATTGTAGGCACCAGAACTGGATGCAGTATTCCAACATTCGTTTTGTGGACGTGCCCCTGAAAGCAGGGCAAAGCGTCTGGGTTTCTCCCTCTCTGGGTCCTCCTCAGAGGGGGACCACCCCTACTGGCTACCTCCCACCAGGAGTAGTCTTAAGCCCCTGTTCCAGGCTAGGTAAGCAGTCTAAGGCCAGGCCCTCAGGCAGGGCTGGCCGGGTAAGCAGTCTAAGGCCAGGCCCTCAAGCAGGGCTGGCCGGGTAAGCAGGCTGCTCTCTGGAGCGGTATGGCATGTGACACTCTCTCACGGGTTGTTAGGGAAGCGGGGAGGGGGACGCAGGCCCGCCCGTCTCCATTGCGTCCCAGCCCAGGGCCCTGGCAGTGGCAAAGGCGTTTGCCATGGGGTCGGCGGGGCTCCAGCTGCAACACGCCGCCTGGGTTGCCCCTGACTCAGCCACGAACTTGTGGCTACCCCTGGGCTTCTTCCACCCCGAAACCCCCAGTACCTGCATCCTCTGGGTCGCTGGGGCATGGTAGTCCCACTAGGCCCTCCTCATCCACGGATGGCAGCTCTGGCAGCTCCATGGGCTCATCCTCAGAGTGCAGCTCTTCCAGGTCCTCCGGCCCCCAGGCCGCAGGCAGGGCCGGTAAGTTCTCTGGGTCCCAGGCTCTGTACTGCTCCGGGAGGCCCGCCTCGAGCTCCCAGGCCGCGGGTGTCTCAGGGGGGTTCTCCTCGGGCTCGCCGGCAGCGGGGAACCCTGATGGGTCTTCTTCCAGCTCCCAGGCAGTGGGGTGCTCCAGTTGGCCCTCCTTCAGCTCCCAGGCAGCGGGGAACTTGGGTGAGGCCTCCGCGGATCCCCAGGCTGGGGCTAAGGCCGGCTGCTCCCTCTCAGCATGGCTCTTCAGCCCGGCCTTAACTGGGAGCTCAGGAGGAGAAGCATCCTTCCCCCTCGGCCATCCTCCTCTGATTGAGCTAACAGGCCTGGCTTTTAAAGGCCTAGCTCTTCCCCCCTGCTTCCGGTCAGGTGGGGACCCTGGGGCCTTTAAAGGCCTGGCTCCGCCCACCTGCTTCCGGCCAGGGTTTCCCCTTGGGGGCTCTATCAGCCAGGGTGGGTCTGGCTCCCTCTCTGGGTCCTCCTCAGAGGGGGACCACCCCTCCCGGCTACAGGTTTCATCAATGCCGTCTACAGAAGTGAAATCACCTTCCTACTTCTACTCACTACAAATCTGTTCATACAGCCCAGGGTAAGTTGGAAAGGACAGAGGAGAAGAAAGAGCTGGGTGTGTTAGTCAGTGCCAGGATGACTGTGAGCCATCAATGTGATGTGGCTGTGAACAAGGCAAATGAGCTACTAGAACGTATCAGGTCAGACAGGGAAGTATCAATATAACGATACAAGGCATGCGTGAGCCCTGCTGTGGAAAACTCTGTGCAAATCTGGTCACTGATATTCAAGAAAGATGAATTCAGACTGGCCCATGTGCAGAGAAGGTTTGGCTGCTTTACCTTAACAAAAAGCAGGTTGAGTGGGGGTTGGATTGCTCTGTAAATACCTCAGGGTAAACACCAGGGAGGAAGAAGAGCTATTGAAGGAGCAGTGGGGGGCAAAAAACCTAACTAGTTTTAAGATGGGCCTTGGCATGTTTCTGCCCTGGGGGATATGCTGGGCTCAACTGCCATAGCCGGGGACCGGTCTCCCTGACACAGGAGCTCCCTTCTAGCCCTGTGTTCCTATGGGTCACTTTAGCCCATTCCGTGTCACACTGGAAGCTCCTGTTGGGTGGCTTGTCCACTCTGACCTCTGATCTGTGCCCTGGCTGTTGGATGATTTGTCCTGTAACAGACTCAGGAAAAAGCATGACCCGGCATTGTTATCTGGGAAAGGAGTTGGTCGTGGGTTCCTGTTTACTTAGTGATCTTACAGGAGTTTTATTCCCTGAGTGTATGGTAATGTATCATGATGAGCTGCCAGCTGCCTGCACCCCATCCACTAGCCCCTAGAGATGAAGGATGGGTCAGTGGTTAAAGTGCTCGCCTAGGACTCTGAACTGGCTTCCCTTCCATGCTCTTCCACAGACGTCTTCTGTAACCCCTTGGGCAACTCACTCCGTCCACCTGTGCCTCCCTAATATGCGTTTCAGTACAACTAAATGTAAAGGTTCACATCTAGGATCAAGGAATCCAGGATGGGGGACTCTATCCTGGAAAGCAGTGACTCTAATAAAGATTTGGGGTCGAGCTGAACATGAGCTCCCAGTGCGATGCTGGAGCCAAAAAAGCGAATGTGACGCGGGATGTACAACCAGTGGGGTCTTGGGTTATGAATAGAGAGGTTATTTTACCTCAGTATATGGCACAGGTGAAATCACTGCTGGAATATTGTGTCCATTTCTGGTGTCCACATTTCAAGAAGGATGTTGATACATTAGAGAGGGGTCAGAGAAGAGACACCAGAAGGATGAAAGGATTAGAAAACCTGCCTTAAACTGATAGACGCAAGGTGCTCGATCTATTTAACTGAACAAAGAGAATGTTAAGGGGTGACTTGATCACAGTCTGTAAGTATCTGCACGAGAAGCAAATGTTTAACAATGAGTCCTTCAATCTACGAGAGAAAATTATAACACGATCCAAAGAATGGAAGCTGAAGCAGAAAAATTCAGATGAGAAATAAAGCATACATTTTGAACAGGGAGAGTAGTGAGAACAATTTACCAAGCGTCATGGTAGATTCTCCATCACTGACAATGTTTAAATCTAGTCCAACCCCCTTCTCAAAGCAGGACTAACCTCAGTTTAATCATCCCAGCCAGGGCTTTCTCAAGTCAGAGCTTAAAAACCTCTAAAGATGGAGATTCCATCACCTCCCTAGGTAACCCATTCCAGTGCTTCTCCACCCTCCTAGGGAAAAGCTGTTTCCTATTATTCAACTTAGACCTTCCCCACTGCAACTTGAGACCACTGTTCCTTTTTCTGTCATCTTCTACCACTGAGAACAGCCTAGCTCCATTCTCCCTCGAACCCCCTTTCAGGTAGTTAAAGGCTGCTATCAAATCCCCCGTCATTCTTTTCTTCTGCAGACTAAACAAGCATAGTTCCTTCAGCCTCTCCTCATAAGTCATGTGCTCCAGCCCCCTCATCATTTTTGTTGCCCTCTGCAGAACTCTCTCCAACCAGTTCACATCCATTCTGTAATGGGGGGCCCAAAACTGGACATAATACTCCAAATGCAGCCACACCAATGCCGAATAGATGGGAATAATCACGTCCCTTGATCTGCTGGGAATGCTCCTATTAATGCAGTCCAATATGGTCTAATAAAGTGTAACCCCAGCCCCTGTTATAGTGCTACAATGGGGATTGGTGAACTTGCTTTTAAAAGTGAAATGTATGAGTATTCATGGAAATCAAACGGCATTTCACACATGAAAGTCACCTGTTGCTCTCTCTCTGGCTGTATCTGTACTGTATTGATAAAATACATGCCACTCTGGAACAGTATTGTGACAGACAAGGAGCTGAGCTGCCATAAGTATGAATGTTGAGGTTAAACCCAATTCTTGGGCTGTTCATTGTCTGGCAATATTGGGTTAAATATCGGGATATTACCAGTATGGCTAATCTTAGTTTAATAACAGGCTGCTGGAAAACAAGCAGGAAGGGAAACAACCCCTGAGCTTCACGCTTTGAAGACCCAATTTCCAGGCTCAAGCCAAGTCACACAGCTTGTTTTGCCAGTGCTGGGAGTCTGTCCAGAGGTGGGGCAGCTGGTGCTGAGAAGCTCTTCAGACCGACAGACACACAGACACCGCTGGGGAAATCAGAAGACACTCAGTCTGCCTCGTCCCATCTGAGTTGTGTGGCTTGAGAGACACATACAGACTTGTTTTAAAACTCTTTTATTCTCTCCTGTGATGCTTTATTCCTACAGTCCAGACTGAACAATACTTTGGTTCAGGAAGGCTGGTCACTCTTGTCACCACAGGTCACAGACTCCAAAATGGAAGAACCAGAGGGGCAGAACCTGCTGCTGCTGGGCAAACCAATTCGACTCTCAGTGTGTGGTAGCCCAGTGCCCAGTCTGAGAGTGGAAGAATGGGGGGATTTCACCCCAAGAGAGAGAATGGGAGGAGGTTGACATCTGGCATTCAGAGACCAGAGATGGGGAAAAGATGCAGGATGCCCTGTAACTGTGAGGGGCCAGTACAGGGCAGAAATGTTGGACCCTCACCCAATCAGGAAACAAAACTATTCCATGTGCTTTATATGACCTTTTACCACAAAACAACACAGCTCTGAATTCCTACATTCACAATTGATCCAGAGAATAAAAGCTTTGAACGTGGATTTCCTCAATAAATTTCCAGGAGAAAATAAACTTTAAGGGATTTGGGAGCTACTCACTGATATTGCATGGGCTCTTCTCCATCCCAGAGCACACTGCACCTCTGGAAATGGGACCTATTGAGAAATCCTGACTCAGGGCTCAGGGTATTGGGGTTTTCACATCCCGAACTCTCTTTGTACCTGCACAACTGCTCTAGGACCATCTCCAACTACCTGGGAGCACAGGTCCATTGGAGATGTGCTATCGGGGCCTGTCACAGTAGCCACAGGCCTCAGGATCTGCTGAAGGGGCTGTTGTAGAGGATGGAGGGGGCTAGAAAGAGATGGGAAGGCTGGTTAGAGTAGCTGGTGAGAGATAAAATGGGTGGGACTTTTATACTTTCCATACCCAGAGTGCAGCCATAGACTCAGTCAGTGCAAGATTCATTGCTGTTGTGAGAAAGAGGCCGATGATAAGACTCCAAATTCTTCAGGGGATATGGGCATGGCCATGGCAACTGAATTTTAAGTGGAAAATGATCAGTTTTCTATGAAAACCCACCCCCAAATATGGATGAAAAGGAAACATTTCACTGTGGGTCAAAATGTTTCATGGGGCAAATTCCTCTGTTTTCCAGCCCAGCTCTAGTTCAAACCATGAGCTGCTGTCACTCATGTTATCTGACCCACACCTCTGGTCACCCAGAGCAGGGTATTGTAACAATGCAGCCCTTCTCTGCTGGGCTCATGGAGGAGCAGACAGGACAAACTCCATGAGCCCACTGGCACCCCCACTCTTTCATGGGGTCGCAAAGCCACCCACTCATACCTGGCCTGATGGCTTTGCTCGGCTTTAATGATACAAAAAGTGCCGCAATTCATGAGGACAGAGAACAGATACAATGAGCTCAGAAGGAACGCCAGCCAGACATGGGCTGATTTGAGACCTGGGACACCAATCAAGATGAAGGTGGAAGCACTGAAGCTGCTGTTGTTGGAAACTGACATGTGCGGGCTGTGATCCTATTGTCCAGCTGCCTTTACAGAATCATGGAATGAAAACTATTCTAGTTATCGGCATCAGATTGAGTGTTATCAGAATCAGTCCATCAGCATCTCTAGGTGATATATAGTCTGCAAATGTTTCCCAGTACATTGCATCAGTACTGGCAGCTGTAGGCCCTCATATTGGAACAACAAACAGCCAAATGTCAGGGGTGTTGCTATTTCCATGCCTGACAGACGTGATCTTAGGGTCTCCCTTGGCCTCCTCCTCAGAGTATCTGAGCACCTTGAACATATTCATCTTCCCGCAACCTCTGTGAGGCAGGGCAGGGCTATTATCTGCTTGTGCATAAGCTCAGAGACACTCTGGAGCTTGTCCACAGTCACACAGGACAAGGGAATGAACCCAGCTCTCCTGACACAGAGAGCAGAGCCCAAACCACCGGATCAGCCTCCCAGCTGGACCAGCTGGATTCTCGCTGTCCCACTGCAACTTGAGACCATTGCTCCTAGTTCTGACATCTGCTATCACTGAGAACAGCCTACCACCATCCTCCCTGGAACCCCCTTTCAGGGAGTTGAAGGCTACTATCAAATCCCCCCTCACTCTTCTCTTCTGCAGACTAAACAAGCCAAGTTCCTTCAGCCTCTCCTTGTAATTCATGTCCTTCAGCCCACTCATCGTTTTTGTTACTGTCCGCTAGAGTCTCTCCAATTTGTCCATATCCTTTCTGGTGACTGATTTGAGGATTCTCAGGAGTGGAAGTGATTGTTGGGGCCTGGCGACCTTTTGTTGGCAGAGAGGAGCAAAAGAGTGAAAGATGGAGGAGAGTGAGAAATTGTGAGAATCAGCAACCATACTGATGGCAAATAGTTCTGAGTGCATATGAGACGCCACCAGTGCTGGTGGTCGGGGAGTCATGGAAAGACTGAGTGACAGTGTGTGGGGGGTTGGGGGATGATGGGTGATGACTCTAAAAGGGATCAGATGATGGCTGGAGAGGGCAGTGCTTAGTCATGAAGTGATAAGACATCAGTTGTGAGGAACTTCTGAGACTGTGAATTGCCACACGTCTCAGCTCAGCCAAATTGGGACAAAGCACCCTGGATTAATGAGGCCACATCCTTTCCCCCTCTTGTCACACAGGTATAACGTCAATGGCCTCAGCTATCACATTCTGCAGATGTATTTTCTCACTTTGTCACGAAGCTCTTTGGTTTTGACCCCATAAATGATAGGGTTGAACATGGGGGGCACGAGGAGATAGAGGTTGGCCAAAAGGATGTGAACATGGGCAGCGATGCCCTGACCAAACCTGTGTGTCAGGATAGAAAAGACGCTGGTAGTACAACCCATAACTACCACACAGATGTGGGGTGTGCAGGTGTTGAAGGCTTTTAGGTTGGCTTTTTTGGAGGATATCCTGAGGACGGCTCTGATGATCAGCCCATAGGACAGGCCAATGAGTATCAGGTCTAACCCGATGACCGCTAATGATATCACCAGGCTGTACATCCGGCTGACTGTGGTGTCCCCACACGACATCTTCACCACAGCGATGTGCTCGCAGTACGTGTGGGGGATAACATGGTTGGCGCAGAATGGCAGTCTCCTCAGTAGCAGGGGTTCTGGCAGAACCAAGAGAACAGCTCGTATCAAACCCACTAGCCCTAGCTTAGCGATTCGTGCATTGGTGAGGATGGTGGCGTACCTCAGAGGGTGACATATAGCGATGTAGCGATCACAGGCCATTATCACGAGGACAGCTAAGTGCATAGTACCAAACACGTTAAGGAAGAATATTTGTGTGAGGCAGCCGTCCACAGTGATGACTTTGGAACGAAACCAAAATATGCACAGTGCCTTTGGCACAACGCAGGTCGACATGCCGATGTCTGTGAGCGCCAGCATGCAGAGCAGAAGGAACATGGGCTTGTGTAGGGTCTGCTCTTTGCCAACAACAAAGAGAACCGTGAAATTTCCCAACAGGCTGGTGATGTAGAACATAGAGAAAGGGATGGAAATCCAGATGTGGGCATCTTCCAGCCCCGGGATGCCGTTTAGAATGAATGTTGATGGGTCGGAGGGGGTTATGTTCAAAGCCTCCATGAGAGGGTCGTGGCACCGATCAGGCTCAGAAACGCTCAGGGTGCCTGTGAAGGGAAAGAAACACAGCGAGGGGGGTTAGGCCCTTGGTAACAAATACCATGGTAAATATTTTATAGTTACTAAGAATCTAGGAAAGGGGGTGAGCAGTGAGGTGGCAACATTATTCCCCTCTATTCGCACTGGTGGGGACACATTTGGAGTATTGTTTCCAGTTTTGGAGTTTCCATTGGAGGAAGGACGTGGACAAATTGAAGAGAGTCCAGCAGAGGGCAATGAAAATGATTAGGGGGCTGGAGCAATTGACATGAGGAGAGGCTTAGGGAATTCGGCTTGCTCAGTCTACTGAACAGAAGAACGAGGGGGGATTTGATAGCAGCCTTCAACTGCCTGAAAGGGGGCTCCTGGAAGGATGGAGCTAGGCTGTTGTCAATGACAGAACAAGGTTTCAAGTTGCAGTGGGGGAGGTCTAGGTTAGATATTTGGAAAAAAAATTTCATTAGGAGGGTGGTGAAGCACTGGAATGGGTTACCTAGGGAGGTGGTGGAATCTCCACCCTTAGAGATTTTTACGGCTCGGATTGACAAAGCCCTGGCAGAGAAAATTTAATTGGGGTTGGTCCCACTTTGAGCAGAGTGTTGGACTAGATACCTCCTGAGGTGCATTCCAACCCTAAGATTCTATGATTCTATGATTTGCAGATGGCACCAATGTATTTAGGCCATAGTCCAGTCAAGAGATGTCCTGAGAGGGTGCTAACGAAGCGTAGAGATAAGAGATGATGTTCAAAGTCAATAGGTGCAATGTGTATGTCCATTGGGGGGCAAAATTTTATTCTGCCTTCCTAACTGACAAGGGTAAGCAGAGACACATGACAGCAACCCAGCTCCTTACCCTTCTCATGCTTGAATACTGATAAAGTTTGCAGATCCCACAAAAATTGGGAAATCGTAAATAACGAAGAGGACGTTTGACTTATTCACAGCGATTTGGACTGTTGGTAAACTGGGTTGAAGCAAACAATCTGTGTTCTAATATAGCTCTGTAGATGTCTATGTCTATGAACAAAGAAGGAAGACGATACTTACACAATGGGGGACTCTATCGTGGGATGCAGTGAGTGTGAACATGATTTTGGTAGTGTGAAGGAATAATTAGCTAAACATGAGGTCCCTGTGTGAGCCTGTGGCCAAAAGAGCTAAAGAGATCCTGGGATGATAAACAGGGGAATCTCACGTTGAGGTAGAGAAGTTGTTTTACCTCTTTCCTTGGCAGTGTGCAACTGCTGCTGGACTAATGTGTCCAGTTCTGGTGTCCACAATTCACGTTGTATGTTGATACACTGAAGAGGATTCAGAGAAAAGCCACAAGAATCTGTAAAGATTAGAAATCCTGCCTTACAGTGATAGACTAAATGGATTGAGCTCTTTGAGTCTAAGAGAGATGGTTTAGGGGTGACTTGATCACAGTCTACAAATAGCCACATAGGTATGAAATATTGAAGAATGAGGTTTTCAGGCTAGCCTAGAAGGGTCTAACACCATCCAGTGCTTGGAAGTTGAAGTTAGACAAATGCTGATGTAGGCACCCTGTACTTCAGGGGTCTTGGAACTTGATTGGGAGTTTACAGTTGGGAATTCCTGGGAGACTACAACTCCCATGATGCCTTGGGGAAAAAGGAGAGAGACTCTTCTCCTTCCAGGGAGTCAGAGAAGAGCTTGTGGAGAGAGTCCATTTTGGTGCTGGGGTGGATCACGGTGTAGGCTGGAAGCTGCTGGCTGCCTGCTGCTGGGGTCCCAAAGCTGCTGCTGAGAGCCTGCCGGAGTTTGATCGAGCAGGGAGCTTCGGAGGTTGGTGGCATTGCCCAAGCCAGGGCAGGGACTGAGCCTGGAGCTGCCTGAGGTGGGCCTGCAGTGAAGGTGGTGTGAGTATCCTGTCACCGCCGCCTCCCTTCCTATAGTTTGGGGCAGGGCGTGTAAGGGAAGGGGCACTGCAGAGAGACTTTGACTGGGCCTGAGAAGAGGCAGAGCGTGAGAGTCCTTTCAAGCAGGGCCAGGACTGCAGACATTTGTTTGGGCCAGCTCCAAATCTCCAGCGTGACAGCTGGGCTGAACTGGAACACCGAACCCGCAGAGTGGTGTCTGCTGCTTCAGATCTTCAAGGACGCCCACTCAAGCAAGGGGTCAGGGCTCTGAACTCTTGGGGAGTGCACACTCTGCAGGTGGGGTAAACAGTGCCAGTGTAAATGCAAGTTTAGACACGTTTCATTTGTTTTCATACTATTTTTATTAATTGATTTATTCAGCTGCCCTGTGGATTTAACATAACAGTGATGTTTATTTTCAGTCTGTTATGCCATATTTCTTTAATTTGTTAAGTAAAGTTGTGTTAACTCTATTTTAAGTATATTGGATGTTTAGTTTGCATATGTGCAATTGTTGTTAGACCTGTCTCAGATTATTATAATTATTATTATTATTATCAGACTAGGTTTAGTCCTGGAAGCTCCCAAGGCCCGCTATTAAGCGTGTGCAGAGGCCAGCCAGGTGGACGCACCGCCAAGTTTAAATGATTTTAAAAGTAAAGGGACTGCAGCAGGGGGGTGGATAGGAGGATTCCCACTTATTCTACATCACCGCTGGGATACTCAGGATCTCCTTTGTTGTTAACAACCTTAGGTGCCCTTGCACACGGGTGAGTGTTGCCGGCTCCCAGTAATCCAGAAATGGAAGGGAGTTACACTGACTATAAATAAGCTGTACACTTTGTAATCAGACAGAGTCATTAACTATTGGGGCAATTTACCAAGGTCATGGCCTACTTTCTGTCACTGAGAATTTCTAAACCAAGTTTGATGTTTCTTAATAAGCTCTGCCTGTCTGTGTACACCCCCCTGCTCACAGCCACAACCCGCAGTCCTGCCACACAGTGATCCCACTAGCCCAGGACCAACGTCAGGTGCTGGAAACACCACACAATGACAGCTCGTACAAATATTTACACAGCCTGGGTTAAACTCTGGGTCTGGCTGCACCAGGGAAAGTGGGGACAGAGGAGGAGCAGCCTTCACAGCCTGTCCAGGGGTGAAGGGGACCCCAGCAGCTGCTCAGTGTGTGCAGGGAAGGAGAGTGGGACAGACCCGAGGGAAGAGGAGAGAGTGTGACCCACCCCCAGAAGCTGTGCAAAGAAATCAGATGTAAATTCCTTGTTTTATTGCATAAGTGAGATAGAGAGACTTTTTTCCGTCCCTGTTATGATAATGGTACAGTGCTGCTTAGTGGGGCATAAGTGGACTCCATCCTGTTAGTTTCTTGAAGTGAGCTCTTTCCTGAAACTTGTACTATTGAACCTGAAAATATCTTGATAAATTCTCTTTGTGTGAGTGAGGAATGTACGTGCAGGGCACATAAAGACACCGATGTAAACTGCTCTGACAGCAGAAAGGGTAGTAAAGACACGGACTGCCGTCCTGCCCCTGAAGCCAGACAAAAACTTATCAACGACCCTAAAGTGCAAATTAGCGACCCTAAAGTACAGAAGGATCCACCCTGGGAACAAAGAAAGTTGAGAAATAGCTGGTAATTAACAACTATACTGAACCCAGAGGCAGCATGACACAGCAAGGCCATAGACTGACATGAGAGCCAGCAAGTATCAAAGATGGATAAAAACATGGAAACTTTGGGTCTCATTCTGCAATTGTCATCTGGAACATCGGATTCATGACTGAGAGAGGCCTGGCTCCCTCTTTGTGTCCAACCTATTTGACCACTAGGCTGGGTCGAGCAACACATAAAAGGACTGGTCATTATATCACACCAGCTTGCAGAACTTTTTGAATGTGTGTGTGAATGTGACTGCTATTTGATATTCTTACATGCACAATAAACATTGCAGAAAGCCTTGTCCCCCTGAATATGCTCCTGCCAGTCTTTTATTTTCAAGTATAACAAGAGGACATGGAGACTAAAAGGAGCCAGCGCAAGTAACTCTTCCCCAAAATGACACAAAGCTTTAATATATACCCACCAGTTAGAAACCCAGACACAACTTCCTGCTGTTGCTTTTCCATGTTGGCAATTGCTGAAGTTTGGTCACAGGAGGAGGGATGGGCTGGTTGGAGGAAGGTGTCAGAGACAATCTACTACAGTGTGTCCACATTACATTACAGTCTGAGACACACCCTACCTCAGGAGATTGCAGGAGGCCTAGTTACACCTCTTTGGTGTGTGAATTAGCAGGATGTCCATTCCCTATTTCACACTGTTTCAGTACTCTGTGCCACTGCGATCTGGATACTGCACGTCCCACCCCACACACAGTGTGTATGCCTGGATCTCCCACAGAGAGATTACCAACACTGTCTGGTTTCCTCTAAGCCAGAAACATGCTTTTATTTTTACTGCATTGTGGTATTTCTCATCCTCCATGGAACTAGAGACGCAGGGGAACAGACAGAGCAGACCCACCACCCCCAAATTTTTAAACTAATAGTTTTGAACCTCTAGCTGTGAGTTTAAGATTTCAGCTACTCTCCTCTCAGTTCTTCTCTGGTCCAGATGTGCTCACCCATCCTTAGAGGCCGTAGGAGGACTCCAGTAGGCATCACTGGAGGCTCATGGCCGGTGAAAATCTGGCCATTTATTTAAGTCCCTAAATGTGGATTTGGGGTGAAATCCTGGCCCTGACGGGAATTTTGAATTGATGTAAATGGGACCAAGATTTCACCCTAAGTGTGGTACTTTAAGCTCCCTGTTGTAAAAATCATGACTTCATGTCCTGCAGCAGCGAGAGCTATTTTGTTACAGTGCTGAAAGAGTCTGAAGGAAGACGCCCAGTTTATGTGGCACTCTGAGACCGGGCATGAAAGATGGGGATTTCAAAAGACAGTGGGCCTGATTTTTCTCTCAGTGATGCTAGTGTCAATCTGGAATGAGCCACTGAAGGCAGAAGATGAGATCAGAATCTGGCCAGTCTGTAAAGGCCTGTGTGACACATTCATTTGTGAAATCTGAACTATCACACGTACCCACCGCAGAGTCATTGACTGCATGTAGCAACCTGGCAGTGAAGTTGCTGCATTGGAAAATTTGAGAGAACCAGAAAAAAAACCACACAGACCAAAA
>NW_027133135.1:0-6316 GCF_026122565.2 Emydura macquarii macquarii | reverse complement strand
CATGACAGGTCCTCAATATCCATCAGCAGATATAGCAAGCAAATAAACCCACTGTGAGTCAGTGTACCGCATTTCCTAGTGGGATCACCCTGTACCGGGAGCCGTTTGTCGGGAGCCGTTTGTCGCACTGCACCGGGGTGGAGCAAATACATGGGCAGCAGGGGGAAAAGCTGCCTGGGCTCCTTCCTGTGAACAGATCCTATTCGCCCAGCCTGGCCGCTCCCTCGCACAGCCCTGGGGCTGGGCTCTCACCTCCCTTCCCCGGGCCCAGCTACTGAATCCACTCCCCCAACTCTCCCCACCCTCACCCACCCCCCATCGTGCTGGGACCAGCTCCCCACACAGGTTAAAGTTGCAGCGCAGAGTGGCCCATACAGCAGGGCCTGGGCGTTTCACTCCCCACCATGGGCAGAGACTCCCCCGGGGCAGGAAATGCCGGGACCTTCCCCTCCATTCACTGGTTCTGTCGCACTCACTGGGCTCCTCCCCCCAGCTCATTTCTGCCAGGGGCTGTTCTTCCTTGGGCCTCTTTCCCCTCCCCCTCATAACATCCCCCCCAAAGTTTTCCTCATGTCAGCTGGGCTCTTCCCTTCCTGCTGCTGCAGCCCCCTCCCCCCACCTCACCTTCAGCCTCCACCCGACACTGCACCCACCAAAACCAGACACCCCCAGCCCTGCCACACAGCCCAGCTGCCGGCTCCCTCCACCCCCTTTAGCCCCTCCCCTGGGCACAGGCCTGGGGGCTGCTCAGTGCTGGGAGGGGACAGTCTCTGCCGCGGGTGTCGCTGTCAGGGACAGAGATTCCCTCCGGCCTGGGCTGGGACCGGGCAGATGATCAGGGGAGCCGCGTTTTTACCCCCAGCATTGAGACCAGTATAGAAATAAGGGCGAAGCGTCCCGGAGAAGGTGCCAGTGAAAGTGAAGAGCTGGGACCTGTCAGTGACATTGTAAAATGAGACCTCGCCCGCCTCATAGTCCAGGAAAATCCCCACCCGGCTGGGCCTGATGCTCACGGGGAGGGGAGGGTCGAGGGGCAGGTGAGGGCCTTGTATTCCCCATCCCTCAGCCACATGGCCCAGTATCCATTCCCAGGCGAGAGTGTGACCTTCCCCTTCCTGCTCACAGATTCCCTACAAACCCCCAGAGCCCACTCAGTCTTGTCTCCCACCTCCACCTCCCAGTAACGCCTCCCGCCCGGGAACCCCTCAGCGCCCAGGACTTCAGGGTAAGTGTCAAATCTCTCAGGATTGTTGGGCAGATCCTGGCGTGTGTCTCCACATCTCACACGTTTCCGATCCTCAGACAGGACGAGCCAGGGATGAGCCGTGTCTGGATCCAGAGTCACGTCCACTGGGGAGAGAGTCACAGAGTCAGGGCTGGGCAGGGGCTGGTCACAGGGATCAAAGGGAAATTAACCTGCGCCCCCGTTAATGGCTGGGGGGGGTTGTTGCCCGTTAAGGGGAGTCAGGGCCCATCTGCCCGTGGAAGCGAACTTGAGGGGAAGGAGAGCAGGAGCGGGGCAGGGGTGGGGTGGGAAGGTGTCAGCGGGGGTAGGGCAGGAGAGGGCAGCCCAGGATGCTGGGAGAAGCAGAGGAGGGGAAGAGGGGGAGGGGCAGGCACAAGGGCAGTGGGGGGCAAGGGAAGGAGCAGGCAGCAGGAGGACAGAGGGGGTTGAAGGGAGGGGCAGATTCCAGGGGGCGCAGGGAAGCAAGGGAGGGGGGCACCAGGGGACAGAGGAGTGTGAGGCAATGGGGGGCTCCAAGGGGCAGGGGAATGAGGAGAAGGTGGCTGTAGGGGGGCTGAGGGGGGTGAAGAGGAGGGGCAGGTGCCGGGGTGGGGGGAGGAGGAGTGGGGCAGGCACCAGGAGCACAGAGTGAGGCAGGAGCCGGGGGCAGCGGGGGTGTCTAGGGCAGGGGTGATCACCGGAGGGCGGAGCGGGGGGGCAGGTGCCAGGCAGCAGAGTGGGGTGATGGGAGGGGCGGGTGTCGGGGGGCTAAGGCAGAAGAAGAGCCCCAGGGAGGCAGAGGGGGAGTGAACGGGGGGCTGGCCCCAGAGGACTAGAGAGAGCAGGGGAAGGGGCAGACGTCAAGAGGCGGGGGGGGGGGTGGAAGGCACCAGGGGCAGAGAGTTGTGAGGGAATAGGGGGCTCCAAGGGGCGGGGACGGAGGAGAGGGGTGGGCTGGAGGGGGCGGAGGGGCAGTGAAAGGTGGGGCTGGCTCCAGGACACTAGAGGGGGTGAGGAAAGGGGCAGGAGGGGCAGAGGGATCTCAATGGGAGCGGCGCACACCAGGTGGGCTTAGGGGGCGCGTGGGAAGGCACAGGTGACAAGAGGGGTGAGGGGAGGGGCAGGCACAAGGGGGCCAGAGGGGAGAGAGGGGAAAGGCAGAGCCCAGGGGGCACCAGGGGATCAAGGAAGGTGCAGTTGTTAATGGGGAGAAGGTGAGGATAGCAGGGGTGGGTGCCAGGGGTACGGGGGGGGCGAGTGGAGGGGCTGGCACCCGGAGGGCTGAGGAGTGAATGGTGGGGTGGGTGCAAGGAGGGCAGAGGGGAGGGTTGGGTACTGGGGGTAGAATGGGGGGGATGATGGACAAGGGAGCACAAGGGGGGCAGAGAGGGGTGTGGCAAAGGGCAGCCTTATGGGGGCAGAAGGTAATGGGGGGTGGGCACCAGGGAGGAAGAGGGTGCATGAGGGGAGGGGTGGGACCCAGAGGGTAAAGGGGGTGAGGGAGGCACAGACAGCAGGGGGCCCAATGTGGGGCAAGAGAAGGGGTGGGCACCAGGGGGCAGATGGGGGGAGGTAAGAGAGGGCCCCAGGGGCTAAGAGGAGGGAAGGGAGAGGCTGGCACCAGGAGACGGGGGGTGGGGAGTGAAGGGTCAGGGGCTGGTGGGGGATGTGGAAGGTGGCAGGGGGAGGGGTGCAAGGGAAGGGGCAGGCACCAGGGGGCGAGGGGAGGGTCTTGTGCCATTGGGTGATCGAGGGCTGTGGGACGTGGGAGCTGCGGGTGGTGGTGCTGGTGCAGAGGGAGCCTGGCAGTGAGATGGGAGCTCCGGGCTAGCAGGGCCCATTCACCACCGTGCAGGCACTGGCTGGGGGGGGTCACTGCCATAGGGGGAGAGTAGATCTGGCGCCGTGTCCTGCTTGACATGCTTGGTACCTGGGGCAGCCCCAAGGCAGGAGCCTGTGGGGGCTGGGCGCTGCCCCAGGGTGGGCTGGGCAGACAGTGCTCAGGTGAGGGGTATGTGGAGCAGGCAGATGTCCTGGTTTTTTGGATCTCAGAGGTGGCGACCCTAACAGGCCCCCAGCGGTGTTTGTGTGACTCTCTTGGGTGCCCCACCCCCTGCCCCAGCTCTGTGTGGTAAGATACCCCGGAGTGCAGGGACCCCTGGGCCAGTGGTGCTGCAATGTGTGTGCATGGCCCTTGGGATCTCTGACTCTTCCTGGAGCTGCCCCAGACTCTCCCAGCATGCACCGGTGCACACACAGCCAGGCAGCATGCTGGGAGCAAACACACACACACACACACACACACACACAGCTCAGCCACAGCTGTCAGGCAGAAAAGGTGCCGTGTGGGCACAATTTGCTGTAACTGGGTCTGGGGAGTGTCACAAGCTGGTTATAAAAACCCGTCTGCTCTTGCAATGGGGACAGGGCCTTCGCTGCCCCAAACCCATGAAGACACAGGACAGCTCCTGTCTGGGCATGTTATGCTAGTGTAAGGGGTCTATTAGCCCCTTACTGAAACTTAGTGGGTCTTTTTGTTGGCATCTCTGGAGGAAGCAGGACCCTGGAACGGACAGCCCCCAGGGCCAGTGGAGAGAGGCCAACTCAGGTCAGCCTGACTGACAGGGCGGGCAGGCTAATGAGAGAGCCAGGAGGGTGGGGGGAGCCCAGCCCTCCGTGTGAGCTGGGGCGTGCAGGGGCAGAACTGACCGAGCTAAGGAAAAGCAGCCAGCAGCTGGAAGGCTGGAATAGGTGCACAGAAAGCTGAATGGAGCCAAGCTGACCCAACCTACAGCAGCAGAGCAGAGGGGCATCCCAGAAAGCGAAGCACAGCTGCATGGAGCAGAGCGAGCTGGAGCAGGAGCCCTCTGGAGCTGGGTGTGGTGAGCAGCTGGGGAGAACAAAAGGGACTTTGGGAGTGTGTGGCTACTGCCAGAGCAGGGGCTGACTCTGCATTCCTGCAGCATAGCCAGGGCCTGGACAGTGGGCCTGCAACGTGTGACAGACTGTGAACCCCAGAGACACTGTGTGTGGTGCCCTGGGCCAGGGGCAGTGCTGGGATGTTTTACTTTAACCTTTTTACTCTATTCTTATTTTTTTAATTGATTTGATTGCTGTTTGTGTAATAAATTGTATTGCTTTGTATTGTATGCACTGATCAGTGGGGCAGGGAAGTGCCCAGTGCAGAGTTAGTACCCTGGAGTAGGGACACCCTAGCCCCTGCCCTAAGGGACCACGGCAAGATTGGGGGTTGAGCCCCAGAAATCCTGGGCCCAGCCTTGTCGGGGTTACGGGCACCCCACCACACAGGAGAGTGGGAGGGGAGCCCTCGAGGTCAAGTGGGGCTTCTGGGTAAAGGGAGTGGGAGCAGGGACTTAGATCCTTTTGCTAACCAACTCTACCGGGGTATTGTACAAGCAAGGAAAGTTCCCCACAATAGCGGGCCCATTCCCCCGCTTACACTAGCAGCAAATTACTAAAGCCCGGTCTGAGATGCAAATTCTGGGAAGAGAGAGCTGGGCAATTCATTGCCAGTTATGGCCAGGTGAGAATGTCTGTCCTGCAGAACCCAGCTACCGCCCTGGACAGCTGACAGCAGGGTCAGGATTTCCTCACCAATCAGCCCTTTCCCACAGGGGCGTGTCCCTGCCCTGCAATAAACCCGGGTGTCGTCTGCCCCTTTCCATCTGCCCCCGTGACATTGCTGCTTCTAGCCCATTGAATTTCATAGGAAAATGCTTTGCGCAGGGAAAGGAGCAGAGAGCCCCCAGGGGGGAGGAGGGGTCTCACCCTGGATAAAATATCAGTGGGATGTACAGTACCTGCGTAGGGCGGGATCATTCTCCACCCTGCAACCAAACACAGACAGAGGGGTGAGAACGCCCTGAACACAGACAGGCTGAGCAGGAGACAATGTCAGACAAGGTGATACTGGGGGGAATGGAACTTACTGAGCTCATCCTGGAGTTTCTCTAAAAAGAAAACAAAGAGAAATGCGTCAATATCACATTATCTCACCAGGGGAAGTGAGTCAAAAAGGCCTTAAAGCAGGGAAGTTAAAATCCTTAGACTGGCCTGGAGGCTACGTCAGCAACCAGAGCCTGGCACCCCCTGGGCAACAAAGGCATCAGCAAGGGAAGAAATACAGTAACCCGATCCGGCCACCTGGCCAGGTGCAAGAGGGTGTTAGAGCCAAACAGGGAGCCCTCAGCACATGGCAAATATTAACCCTGTGAGCCAGGAGAAAGGAGCGAACAGTGCAGCAGGTGACGTGTGTGATGGGAATTAGGAGGCTAGAATGGAATTAGCAGAGTGAATGGCCTGAGATATAAACCAAATACCAGGGAATCAGTTCAGTCCATCAGAACCAGGACATCTGTGAGAGAATCGATGGCTCCCTGGATCAGCTGGGGATAAAGGGAGCAATTGGGGAGGATAAGGACAATGCTGAGAGACTAACTGATTTCTTTGCACCAGTTTTTACCACAGAGGGTGCAGGGGAGAGACCTGCCCTGGAGCGGCTCTTTTCAGGAAACAACGATCAGGGGTTGAGATGTGACGAGGAGATATTGGAACAAACTGGTCAATGAAAGAGCCAGCAGCCACCAAGAGCAGAGGGGAACCCTGCCAGATTGCAAAGCCCAGGAGCTCTCAGATGACGTCAGATCGACATGACTGAAGTGCCAACAATAATGTGCATCTCTCGTTAAAATCAGCTGCTATTCTGGAGACTCGGAGGTTTGGGAATGTTGTAGCCAGCTTTACAATTTGGTAGGAGTGATGCTGAGAATTACAGCCCAGTGAGCCTTACGTCAGTACATGCTGAACTGGCTGAAACAATAACTACAATAGAAATCGAAAACAGCTCTATGACAATGACAGGATAAGGTCTGAGTAGCAGAGCTGGAAAGGAAACCTGTGTCCCCTAATTTATTACATTGCTCTGAGTAGGTCAGTAAATAATGCACAGAGGAGAACCCAATGGTATAATTTACATGGACTTTCAAAAAGCCTTTAACAAAGTTTTTCACAAAAGGTTATTAAGGAAACTAAGTCATCATGGGGTGTAACTACTCAGGAAAAAGACCTCAG
>NW_027133134.1:0-61801 GCF_026122565.2 Emydura macquarii macquarii | reverse complement strand
TTGGCTGAGGTGATTTCAGAGCCATTGGCTATTATCTTTGAAGACCCAATGTACTGTCTGTGGAGCAGGCAGAAAGTACCGTTCAGCTTATGCTGGTGCAGGGTTCATCAGCTGGTATATATACCAGAAGTGGTTCTGGATTCAACTGAGATGCAGGAAGGAAGTGTTCCTAAACCTGTGTCTGTTGGAGGTAGTAGCTTGCCCATGGGGGAAGCTGCCCCGGTCTCCAAAAGTTTGTGTGAGAACAGCCATGTGGGCTGGGACAAAGGAAGGAAAATTCCAGATTGTTTGTTTGGATGTTAGGAAAGGCAGGTTACCTGCTGAGAAAGAGTTCATCTCCCAGCTTCTGTCTGAAGAGCAGACATGGTGTGCCTCTCCGTTTATGCTGATTGAGGGGGTGCTAGTGATGTCAGATTTAGTCTTGGACTTACCTGAAACCCAGAAAGAATCTGTGAGGGCTCGGGGAAATGTTTCTTTAAAGCAACCTCTAGCTGAAGAGAAAAAGGAAATGTCTGTGAAAGAGGGATTGTTGCCTAAAAGTGCTCCTGAAAGAGTAAAACCTCCTGATAGCCCGTGCGAGCGGTTTTCTGCAAGGGACGGGTGTGAAAGCGAAATGACTGAATTAGCTGAGGATGAGTCACTCCTGTAGCGAGCAACAGTTTGTATGTTGAGAAACTTGGTTCAGTTTCTGACTGTCAGAGCTTCTGAAATGTGGATGGATTCACTGACTCAGTTTTAGAAAGGTCCACTTTGAATACCTTGAAAAAGGTTCCAGATGAAGTAAAAATTATTAGGAAGCTTAAACAGCCTGTAACCCAGTGTCTGTGCCTGGTTGTTATAGTGGAAGGAGAATGAGGTTGGAACCTGAATGGCTCCAGGCTGTTGGCTCTGTCAGTGAACAGATGGTGTCGCAGTTTCAAAAGGAAAGTTGGGCAGACAAACTCTCACCTCGGGATGCTTTGGGTGTATCTTGTAGTCTCTCAGTGCACTCAGGTACATTTGGGGCTATGTGGAGTCAGAGATTGGCAAGGAAAGAACATCAGAACCCTGTTTGTGAGATGCCAGTGAGAATGGTGGATCTGTCTTTAGATCCTAGTCCAGAGGTGAAAGGGATAGCAGTTAAGAAGTTGGAGACTAATGAACTGGCTAGTGTGTGTGTGAATGCAGATTCCCTGCCTGACAGGAGGGGGGAAGGATCTACCCATAGCTGTTAGCAAGGCGAAGTCCTCCCTCTCGGGTGTGGCCAGCTGAAAGTGAGTTGGGCATGCCTGGAACAGCTCTGAATGGGAGCCACATGCAGAATGAGTTTGTTAGGGCTCTACAAAAAATGTTTCTTTGGAGGGGGCCAGAGTGGGGGCCCAAAGCCTGGCCCCAGCAGGAGGGTGATGTAGAGATAACAGAACAACCAGTGGTGATACATGTGTCACTAGTGAACTACCTAAACCCTTACAACTGTTGGTAAAAAATTGAATAACATTGTTACCTCCATGATGAACCTTACAAAAAAAGCCTGTTTTAGCTAAACATGATTTTACTGTTAATATTATAGCCAATGGTAAGCCTTGTAATTTGTTGCTAATGCTAAGAATTGTAAAAATGTACCATGTGCCTGATAGTTTGTGAAACACTTGAAGTATATTAAAAACTGAAGAGGGAAAGTTTCTGTGTTGCATTCAGCAGTGTCTAGGGACACTCCTTCCTGCATCAGTTTTGCGTGGGGGGTGTCACGGTGTCTGGATAGGGGTGGGCAGGGCATTTTGTTACCTAGCAGCTCTGTGTTCTTGGGGAACCAGGGCGCAAAACCCCAACTCTCTCTCTCTGGCTCACCTGAATCATCCCGCCCCACCACCACCCTGCAGGCTGCTTGAACCAGAAATCAGACATTCTCAATATGAAAAGGCAGGAGACACCACTGAAACCCTCCCATGAAGGGTGAGACCACTCCTCATGCCTCATAAGCATCTCAGTTAGCACATGAATGGAGAACAGAAGCCTCATCTGCATCGAAGATGGAACACGCATGGGATTCTGGGATTGGTACAGCAGGGAACGCACTGAACTCTGGGATTGCTGAAGCAGACCATTCTAGGTATTGATATGCAAAACACTATATCCTGGTTGCAGTGTGAGCTCTCTCTGAAGGAAGGATGCCCTTCCGGGAATGATCAGCCCTTTTGTATCCATAAACAAACCTGGGGTCTACAAAACCCCCTGTCAGAAATCAAACCTCTGTTCTGATGCTTGGCTCCAAACTCTGCATCAGTTCCACTGGAACCTGTCTTCTCTTCCTGACTGATCGTGTTGGGGGCTCTGCCAGACTCAAAGCACTCCAGCCCCTAAGATGACAAACCTGTTCCTGGAAACCTCTGAACTGCATGGAGTGGTGAGATCAACCCCACCCCCCGTCTTCTCCCAGCACACCTTTGCTCTCTCTCTCCCGCCCCCCCCCCCCTTCTTCCAGGTATAACTTTCTACTTTTGTAATCAAACCTGGGCTAGCTTTCTGCAATACCCCAACTGTCATTGTGTAGTACTGTAAGCGTTTGATTGTTTTTCTCTCCTTGTCTGGTATTACTGTTAGTATCATAAGTTTTATATACCTAGCAATAAAATAACTCTTATAATCAAGCTGGTTGCCACTTTCTTTCTCTATCTCTCCAAACTTTATTTTATTCCTTTGTGTGCTTGGTCCCTCTCTTGCTCTGTAGTAACGTCTCTCTTACCTAAGCCAAAGATCCCTGGAGTGCCCAAAAGTCCTATGGGGTTTGCTCATCACGGGGGTTACTGCTAGAACAATTGTGGTGTAAAGGGGCATATGAAGGGGACAGCCGGAAGTGCTGCTCTGCCTAGCCTATGGGGTCCAGGGGCAAATGAGGGCGCAGCTCAAGTGCTGTTTGACCCAGCCTGATTGAGTGCAAGGGGCAATTAAGGGGAGTAGCCCAAAGGGTGCTGTTTGGACCCAGCCAGCTCTATTCTGGTGCGTTGCAAAGGGGCATATAAGGGTAGCCACTGAAAGTGTGGTGTCACCCGGCCTGCTGAGTTCAGGGACACATAAGGGGTCGGCTGAGAGTGCTGATAGCCCGGTCTGCTCAGATGCACTAAGTTAATACATTAGTAGAATCACACCCCTAGAATCACACCCCCTTCCAGGAAGGTAACCCTAATAAATGAATCATAGAATATTAGAGTTGGAAGGGACCTCAGGAGGTATCTAGTCCAACCCCCTGCTCAAAGCAGGAGCAACCTCAGCTATAAAGTAGTGAGGAGCAAGTGGGGAGATTGAAGGAGGAAACTATCAGGTCAGAATGACAGGCTGGGAAGATTATTTTAGCAGCAGCATTTTGTTTTGGAGAGCTCTGATGTGGGTATTGGGGAGGCCAGAGAGGGGGAGGCTGCAGTAATCCATGTTGGAGACAATCAGGCGAGACAAGAGGTTTAGCGGTTGGGCTGGAGAGGAAAGGTTGGATCTTACAGACATTGCGGAGGCAGAAGCAGCGGGATTTGTACATGGTCTGGCGGTGATATCCAGGAGGAGCTGTCTGAAGAAGGGTTGAAAGGTAGGATGGGCAGTGAGAGAATGCAGGAAGACAGCCACGCAGAGAGAGATGAAACCAAGGCAGCCGCTGACAGGGAGACGACCCATAGAACCGGCTGGTTTCACTCTAGCCCAGTGGATCTGATTTCCTGGCCGGGCTCTTTGTGAAGTGAATTACAGCAGTGCACACTGGTGTGTGAAGCACTTCCATTCCTGCTGGCAGTGCCTGACATCCACTTTGCACATTGGTGTCAATGACAGCAGGGCAATGGGGCTCAGGCCCACAGAGCTTGAATTTGCTGTGGTAAGAGACCAGAAGCCAGTGAAGGGACTCGAGGAGCAGAGAATGCGCTTGGAGAGCAAGGGAAGGGGGTGACTTCAGCAGCAGCATTTGTGCTAGACTGGAGGCGGGTGAGGTGAAAGCAGGGAAGCTGGAGAGCTTTGGATACAGGAGTTAAGAGATGGATATTGGACCAGATTCAAAGGTGCCCCCACCTCAGAGAGCCCCTAGGCCACCTCTCCAAGAGCCCCAGCACAGAGGTGCATTGGGGATGTTGTGGGGTGGTCCAGGGGTTGGAGGAGACGTGGCCGGGACATTCTTGCATCTCTGCAGTGCCCCATAGGAACCATTGAAGCAGGGCACACGTCAAGGCAGCCCTGAGTGTATGAACCACCTCTCTGCACCAGCCGCAGGCCAGTGCTGGGATGAATCTGGCCAAGGGCTGTAGCTGACAGGCTGGCAAAGAACGGATTATTTTTTACTGAGGTTACACAGGGAATAGCACTGAGTTTTCAGTTTTTTCCTCATCATCTGTCACTAGGTTGCCACCCCATTCAGTAAGGGGCCCACACTTTCCCTGACCTTCAGGTCTCAGAAATAGGTGGGTGTAGAGAATAGAGGCATAAAAGGGAATCAAACCTGACCCTCAGCGTAACCTCATGATGGCAGGACGATGACAACCTTAAGGCTTAAGGTGAGACTAAGGGGATCAGCCAGCCCTGAGGATTCGTGAGACTATGAGATGTGGAGTCTGCTGTTTTTGTTTTCTAGTTCTGTGATTTTGCTTATATTGATTGTGATATTAATAAGACTCAAAGTCCTTACGTGTGTCTCACTAACCATCTTCAGCACTTCATCCAGTTCCTGAGTAGAGAATGGCTCCATCTTACTATTGGCTGGATTACTCCTTAGAAAATGCCGCCATTCATCATGTACCTGTCATCAGTAACTGCCGGCCTGCTTTGTGCACATGGACATTGAGCCGCACCCAGTCAACAAATTAAGTTCCACCTTTTCGGGTTTGACTGCATAAAGTCAAGCACCACTGTCAATTCCTCCCATCGAGCCCACAGAGCAGCATCCAATGATGCTATAAGATAGCTCACAATCTCCGGATCACCCGACTGCTCATACGGCCTCACCAATTCCACACAATCCTCGTTCAAACATGGAATGTGCACTGGTTGGAAGCCACGTGGAATTGTTGCACTAGCAGTTTTAAAAATGGCACAACAGAAACATCGGTTGGCACCTTCCATGGAGATGATGTTTAATGGAATGGTTGCAACGCGCCATTCTAAGTGCTGAAGGATTTAAAAACAGGTACAGCTCCCCGATATGATAGAATTGCACCGGAATTCATGAACTATTTGGGTCCTCGCGCATCAGAATGGCTCATTTGGTTTTTCAGCACAGTTCTGCAGGAATCCAGATTGCCTAGAATCTGTCACTAAGCAAAAGTCATTGCCTTGCAGAAACCTGGGAAAGATCCACACTTGCCTTCGAGCTACAGACCAATTTCACTTCTACGCATCTGCTTTAAGGTGCTTGAGCATCTGATTATGCAAAGAATTTCACCATCTGTTGAAGACATGCTGGCACCAGAGTAAACTGGTTTTTGCCACAGTCGTAGTACGTGTGATCAAGTGCTGGCACTTACAATTTTTATTGAAAATGGATTCCAACACAAGCTGAAGACTGGTTCAGTTTTCCTTGACTTGACCCCGGCTTATGATATGGTTTGGCACACAGGCCTTTTGGTGAAATAGTCTAGAACTATGCCAAGCTCGTTAGTATATGCAATGGCTCTGTTTTAGAGAAATCACTATTTCTGTGTGTATGTTGGTGATAGAACAAGTGCTTGGAGGCACCAGAAGAATGGCCTTTCACAAGAATCAGTATTATCTCCAATGTTATTCAACTTATATTTGAGTGATCTACCATATACTAGGTCTCACAAGTCTGTTTATGCAGACAACATATGCCGTGGCGCTCAGTCACACTCCCTTGACATACCTGAGAATGTTCTGAATGCAGATATGGCAGCTATGGCTGATTATTGTTGTTGGTGGCACCTGATACTGAGTGGAAGTAAGACTGTGTCAAGTGTCTTCTACTTACATCATGCACAAGCGGACAGAGAGCTGAATATAGTTCTCAGTGATCAGCAAATAAAGCATAATTCACACCTGGTCTATCTAGGCATCACACTGGATAGAATTCTCCCATGTCGTGACTGTCTTACCAAAACAGCAACTGAAGTCCAAACGTGCAACAACCTGCTCAGAAAACTGGCCGGAACAACATGGGGCACCAATGTCCAAACGTTATGCACTTCAGCCTTGGCACTCTATTACTCAGTGGTAGAGTGGTAGAGTACTGCACTCCAGTATGTGCTCACTCATCTCACACACACATGATTGACGTACAACTAAATTCCACCATGCATATTATTTCAGGCACACTTAAAACTACTCCTTTACCATGGTTACTGGTTCTCTGCAGTATTACTCTGCCCAGTGTTCACAGAGAGGAAAGCGTAGCAAAGCTCGTGATGAAACGGCATGAAACCCTCATCTTCTATGATTCTATGTTGTGTGCCATAGACACCGGATCCAAGTCCCTTCTTAGTTACACAAGATGTAAATGCAGAATAGTGCCTTTAAAGTAAATGATCTTGATCTTGATTCACTTGTCAGGATTCACACTAGCATAACTTCCGGGACCTCACTGAATTCAGAAAGGAAATAAGATGCAAATATTTAACAGTGAGGGTAATTAACCATTGGAACAAATTACCAAGGGGTGTGGTGGATTCTCCACACAAAGTCCTTAAATCAAGACTGGATGCATTGCTAAAATATATGCACTCACTAAGCCAGAATTTGAGGACTCAGTACAGGGTGGAATTTAGGGCTGGTTGAATTTAGGGCTGCTAGCATGAGTTAGGTATACTCACATGAGTATAAAGGTACATCTACACTACAGCGGCATGGCTGTGGCACTGCAGATCTATCTGCAGCACCATGGTGCAGCCACTTCTTACACCGATGGGAGGGGTTTCCCATCAGTGTAGTGACTCCATCTCTTTAGGAGGCAGTAGCTAGGTTGATGAACGAATTCTTCCATCAACCTAGCTGCCTGTACCTATAGGGTTAGGTCAACCTGACCATGGCACTCAGGGCATGACATTTTTTACAGCCTTTAGTGACATTGCTCAGTCGATCTGATTTTTTTAGTGTAGACTGGGCCTGAATTTGCAAGGAATTACTTGGTTGAATTAGGAAAATAGACAAGAGTAAAATCTTACATGAGATTCCTCTCATGAGCAAGGACTACCAACATTAGTAGAGGTTTGCATGGGACTACTCACATGGATGAAGGCTTGAATGAGAGTAGAGGCAGAAGTAAAGTGAGTAAATTTGCCCATGGCGAATTAAGAATAGTTCATTTTTTAACAGGACTGCAAGCATAACTGAGGCATACTCACGCAAGTACTGATTTGCGAGGGACTGCAAGCACAAGTTAGGGATGCTCACATGATCAAAGGTGTGCATGAGTAAGGAATATAGTAATAATGGTTTGCACCGGACTACGAATATGAATCAGGATTTACATGGGTAAAGGTTTATATAAATGGGGAATATCTATATGAGTAAATGTTTGTTTGAGTAAGGCTCCTCACATGAGTAATGGTTTGCTTGGGAATGACGGGGCTACTCTCGAGTTAGGAATTCTCACATGAATAAAGTTTTCATGCAACTATTTGCAGCAGTAAAGGATACTCATATTGGTTCATTTTCTCCTGGATTTACTTGCTCAAGCAAGGAATGCTCACATGGGATTGCACTCATGACTCATGAATATTCACATAGGTAAAAGTTTGCGTGGGCCTTCTCACGTGAATTAGGAACACGCACATATAAATAATGGTCGGCACGGGACAACTAGGTTGAGTTCGGGACACTCAAATAATTAAGAACTTCTCCATCACTATTCACAGGTGTCAAAGTTTTTGTGACCAATCACAACACAAGTCTGTTGTGTTGTATCACAAGCACAAAGTTGATCACACATATCACATTTCCTGAAACCCCTAAGGAGCAGGATCCTTCGGTCCTTTCTGAAACCAAACCCCTATTGAACTTGAAGTGAGCTAGGGGGTTCCAGGGAGGATGGAGCTAGGCTGTTCTCAGTGGTGGCAGATGACAGAACAAGGAGCAATGGTCTCAAGTTGCAGAGGGGGAGGTCTAGGTTGGACATTAGGAAAAAGTTTTTCACTAGGAGGGTGGTGAAGCACTGGAATGGGTTACCTAGGGAGGTGGTGGAATCTCCATATTTAGAGGTTTTTAAGCTGCAGCTTGATAAAGCCCTGGCTGGGATGATTTAGCTGAGGTTAGTCCTGCTCTGAGCAGGGGGTTGGACTAGATACCTCCTGAGGTCCCTTCCAACTCTATGATTCTATGATATGCCACATCTATTGTTAATTAAAGACGTCTTTAATCCACCACATAATCATCTGCCCTCATGGCGCCCGTTGTGGAAAAGTTTACCAGGTGAGGGATTTATGGTAGAGGATGCGTGGCGAGCTTCATGGTCTGCAGAGAAAGTGACAAATAATTATCTTGTCTCAGACCCCCTCAACATCTACCCGGGTTTGATTTACCAGGAAGGCAATGGCGCCTTCTGAACCAGTTTTGTACCAGACATAGAATTTGTGCTGCAGTGGAATTTTGGTGGTATTACAGAGACAGTCCACTGTGTCGATGTGGGCAGCCACAAACCATGACACATATTGTTGAGGACTGCAAAATGACAACCTCCTGGAGGTCTTTGTGCCTTGAACATCACTGATAAGAACACTGTGGCTTGACTTGACTGGATTGCACACGCCAAATAAATAAATACCAGCTGTCTTCATAATTAATCTCTAAGTAGAAACCAAAGAATGAACCTATTATTAAAGACAAGTGCATCTTGCACCCCAAATTAATCATAAGGCTACAGGAGTTTATAACGTTTTCACTCACTATTCCTAGAAGGGACAGACAAGCTTCCCCACAATAGCCTCTGAAAGCATTCATAGAGTGACACAGCTTGTTGTGGTCATATAATATATATAATAATATATATATAATGCCTTACAGACGTTGCTGAGCAGGAAATTGAGCATCTGAGGAGGCTCTCACAGCAGAGATATGGAGAGGGAGCAATCCGTTGTTGTCACCTGCACTGGATGTGCTATGTTTGTCTTCCTCCCACAGGATAGAGATGACTTCATCTGTACCAAGTGCAGGCTGGTTGACTTATTGGAAGAGAAGGTTAAAGGACTAGAGACCCAAATATCGACCCTGCGTTGTATTACAGAAAACGATGTCTTTGTCCATCGGGCACAGGCAGAGCGTAAGGAAGATTCAGAGAAGGCCGGGCAGGAGAAACTGAAGAACGGGGAAGAAAATTGGCAGCATGTGACCTCCTGAAGAAAGAGAACCCATGTGCCCACCATGCAGATAGAAGTAAGGAATCGTTTTCATCCTCTCTGCACAAGTACTACGGCGGAGAATGATTTGGAGGACCCTTCGGAGGGAATGGATCAGAAGGAGACCCGTTTGATCAGAAGGCAAGGGATGCATTCTCCTAGGGATGGGGGTTCCACGACCACCATTCCGAAGAGGAAGAGAAGGGTGATGGTGGTCGGGGACTCCCTCCTAAGGGGGACGGAGTCATCCATCTGCCGTCCGGACCGGGAAACTAGAAAAGTGTGCTGCTTGCCTGGAGCTAGGATTCGGGATGTGACGGAGAGACTGCCAAAACTTATCAAGTCCTCAGACCACTACCCCTTCCTGCTCCTCCATGTGGGCACCAATGACACTGCCAAGTATGATCTTGAGCGGATCACTGCGGACTATGTGGCTCTGGGAAAAGAGATAAAGGAGTTTGAAGCGCAAGTGGTGTTCTCATCCATCCTCCCTGTTCAGGGAAAAGGCCCAGGTAGGGACCGTCGCATTGCGGAAGTAAATGCGTGGTTACGCAGGTGGTGTCGAAGAGAGGGCTTTGGATTCTTCGATCATGGAATGCTGTTCCAGGAAGAAGGATTACTAGGAAGGGACGGGATTCATCTAACGAAGACAGGGAAGAGTATCTTCGCAGACAGGCTGGCTAACCTAGTGAGGAGGGCTTTAAACTAGTTTCGACGGGGGACGGGGACCTAAGCCCGAAGGTTAGTGGGGAAGAGGGACACCACAGGGAAGCAGAAGGAGGAGGGTGCAGCAGGGGAGGCCTCCCGATTCATACTGTGAAAGTAGGCCACTCGGCTACTTATCTCAAGTGCCTGTACACAAATGCAAGAAGCCTGGGAAACAAGCAGGAAGAACTAGAAGTCCTGGCACAGTCAAGAAACTACAACATGATTGGAATAACTGAGACTTGGTGGAATAACTCTCATGATTGGAGTGCTGTCATGGATGGGTATAAACTGTTCAGGAAGGACAGGCAGGGGCGAAAGGGGGAGGAGTTGCACTGTATGTAAGAGAGCACTATGACTGCTCTGAGCTCCAGTATGAAACTGGAGATAAGCCAGTTGAGAGTCTCTGGGTTAAGCTTAGAAGCAAGAACAATAAGCGTGATGTCGTGGTGGGTGTCTGTTATAGACCACCAGAGCAGGAGGATGAGGTAGATGAGGCTTTCTTTACTCAACTAGGGAAAGTTTCCAGTTCACAGGACCTGATTCTCATGGGAGACTTCAATCACCCTGACATCTGCTGGAAGAGCAATACAGCAGAGCACAAACAATCCAGGAAGTTTTTGGAGAGTGTCGCTGACAATTTCCTGGTGCAAGTGCTGGAGCAACCAACTAGGAGACGTGCTTTTCTTGACCTACTGCTCACAAACAGGGAAGATTTGGTAGGGGAAGTAGAAGTGGGTGGCAACCTAGGCAGCAGTGACCATGAGATGGTCGAGTTCAGGATCCTGACAAAAGGAAGAAAGGAGAACAGCAGGATACGGACCATGGACTTCAGAAAAGCAGACTTTGACTCCCTCAGGGAACTGATGGGCAGGATTCCTTGGGAGGCTAATATGAGGGGGAAAGGAACCCAAGAGAGCTGGCTGTATTTTAAAGAGACCTTATTGAGGGCACAAGAGCAAACCATCCTGATGTGCAGAAAGAATAGCAAATATGGTAGGCGTCCAGCTTGGCTTAACAAAGATGTCCTTGGCGAACTTAAACACAAAAAAGAAGCTTACAAGAAGTGGAAGCTTGGTCAGATGACTAGGGAGGAGTATAAAAATACTGCTCGAACGTGCAGGAATGAAATCAGGAAGGCCAAAGCGCAATTGGAGTTGCAGCTAGCAAGGGAAGTGAAGGGGAACAAGAAGGGTTTCTACAGGCATGTGGCCAACAAGAGGAAGGTTCGGGAAAGTGTGGGCCCCTTAGAGAATGAGGGAGGCGACCTAGTGACGGAGGATGTGGAGAAAGCTGAGGTACTCAATGCCTTTTTTGCCTCTGTCTTCACAGACAAGATCAGCTCCCAGACTGTCGTACCGGGTGGCACAGAATGGGAAGGAGGCGAACATCCCGCAGTGCTGAAGGAACGGGTTCAAGACTATTTAGAAGGATTGGACATTCACAAGTCCATGGGGCCGGATGCAATGCACCCGAGGGTGCTGAGGGAGTTGGCTGAGGTGATTTCAGAGCCATTGGCTATTATCTTTGAAAGCTCGTGGCAACAGGGGGAGGTCCCTGAGGACTGGAAAAAAGAAAATATAGTGCCCATCTTCAAAAAAGGGAGGAAAGAGGATCCAGGGAACTACAGACCGGTCAGCCTCACCTCAATCCCTGGAAAGATCATGGAGCAGGTCCTTAAGGAATCCATTTTAAGGCACTTGGAAGAGAGGAAGGTGATCAGGACCAGTCAACACGGATTCACCAAGGGAAAGTCATGCCTGACCAACCTGATTGCTTTCTATGATGAGGTGACTGGCTCTGTGGATGTAGGGAAGGCGGTGGACGTGATATACCTTGACTTTAGCAAAGCTTTTGATACTGTCTCTCACAGTATTCTTATCAGCAAGTTAAAGAAGTATGGGTTGGATGAATGGACTATAAAATGGATAGAGAACTGGCTAGAGCATAGGGCTCAACGAGTAGTGATCAATGGCTCCATGTCTAGCTGGCAACCGGTCACAAGCGGAGTTCCCCAGGTGTCGGTCCTGGCACCGGTTTTATTCAACATCTTTATTAATGATCTGGAGGATGGGGTAGATTGTACCCTCAGCAAGTTTGCGGACGACACTAAGCTGGGGGGAGTGGTAGATACCCTGGAAGGTAGGGATAGGATACAGAGTGACCTAAACAAACTGGAGGATTGGGCCAAAAGAAATCTAATGAGGTTCAACAAAGATAAGTGCAGAGTCCTCCACTTAGGAAGGAAGAATCCCATGCACAGCTATAGACTGGGGACCGACGAACTGGGCAGCAGCTCTGCAGAAAGGGACCTGGGGGTAACGGTGGATAAAAAGCTGGATATGAGTCAGCAGTGTGTCCTGGTTGCCAAGAAGGCTAATGGCATATTGGGCTGCATTAGGAGGGGCATTGCCAGCAGGTCACGGGAAGTGATTATTCCCCTCTATTCGGCATTGGTGAGGCCCCATTTAGAATACTGTGTCCAGTTTTGGGCCCCCCACTACAAAATGGATGTGGACAAGTTGGAGGGAGTGCAGCGGAGGGCAACCAAAATGATTAGGGGGCTGGAGCACAGGACTTATGAGGAGAGGCTGAAGGAACTGGGCTTGTTTAGTCTGCAAAAGAGAAGAGTGAGGGGGGATTTGACAGCAGCCTTTAACTACCTGAAAGGGGGTTCCAGGGAGGATGGGGCTAGGCTGTTCTCGGTGGTGGCAAATGACAGAACAAGGAGCAACGGTCTCAAGTTGCAGGGCGGGAGGTCTAGGTTGGACATTAGGAAAAAGTTTTTCACTAGGAGGGTGGTGAAGCACTGGAATGGGTTACCTAGGGAGGTGGTGGAATCTCCATCCTTAGAGGTTTTTAAGCTGAGGCTTGACAAAGCCCTGGTTGGGATGATATAGCTGAGGTTAGTCCTGCTCTGAGCAGGGGGTTGGACTAGATGACCTCCTGAGGTCCCTTCCAACTCTAATATTCTATGATTCTATGATAACCTATGGAATGCGCTCCCAGATGCCTTTGCCTCACCTAGTTGAATACCACAGTTGGGCGGTGGAAAGATATTACAGCAACTGCCGTGGAACTCTTGTTATTTTGCAAAGTGGTCGCACTCTCTCGTGCTAGGGTGACATGCGGGAAATAACTGGTGAATTCTGAAGGCATTCCATGCACAGATGCTGTGGTAGCTGAAGTGGCCGTTAAGGGTTACATTACAGCACAAATCAGATGAACGTGGGGAGCGTCGTGTGTCTCTGTAACTGTGATTAAGCTGGGAGTCAAGGGAGTGCATGACAATCTGAGTGACAGGGAAGCTCTGTCTGTCTGTCTGTCTAAAGAGGAAGCCAGTTTCTTGGGGAGGAGTCGGGGTCTACCTGGGGGCAGAAATTCAGCACCAACCCAACTACCATTCTTCCCAGACTGTTGTCTCTGTTTCATGTGAAAAAAAGGAGATGTGGCAGATGCTACTGCCTGATCCCCGATTATCAGCACTCACACTGACACTAGCAGTGGGTGTCACAAGGAACGTTGATGGTGATTAATCCAAATCCGCTGCACTTAACACCATGAGTTACCAGCCCTCAATATGGCAAGTTCACGTTCTTATCTTTGCTGCTGTAATAATTGTATTCCACACACGCATGTGACTGCTATATGGCTATTTAACTATTTCATTCATTTTATCTCAGTGGATCTTATTGTCAGTTCTATGGCACCATTGCTTTTATGTGTGATTATTAATGCCTATTTTAATTGTATACATATTTATATGGTATTTTGTAATGTATGAAGTGAAGTGTTTATTATTTGCTATCAGTTCTGCCTTTTTACATTTTATAGTAATTTAGATGGTATTTCCTTAATGATAGTTAATGGAACTATATTGTTTATCATTTATCTATTAATAATATCTCCTTGAATTTTATACTCAGTTATGCAATATTGTTTCTTTATGTATAGCCAAGATACTGTATGTTTCATTTACACATCCCTACCTGGTTAATTTTTATTTCCAATTTCCTTTTTATTACATTTTTTTAAAATTTTCATGATCCAATAAAAAATGTTCTTTATTCAAAGGTTAAATGTTCTTGTTTCTCTTTAGTCGCGGTGGCATAGGAAATGAACTCTCAGGTGCTTATTTGCTCTATGGTAAAAGGAGGTTTTAAAAAAAATGTGTTAGGTAATGTTTTTTAAAAATTTCTTTTGTCCTAGTGTGGACAAGCTCCTAGGAGGTGAAGTGTGGGACCAGCTCCACAAAGCAGTCTCATAATAAATGGTTATTAACCATTCCTTCTGTTTATTGTTTCCTCACATTAGTAGTTTTGTAATTTTAATATTTAAAATTATTTGTCATCCAGCATTAACTTTCCACACCAAATGGTCCAACTGGCAGCCCGCAGACTGGATCCAGACCGCAGGATGATTCTGTCCTGTCCCCGAACATGTCCTCCCCCACAGCAGACCTGCTGTACAAAATGGTGAACTCACACAGCGTGACCTCGCACGCGCTATATGTGTCAGGTCATGTCACATGGAATCTCATCCCGCAATAAATTAATAGAATCAATGTTTTGTACAGTTACCTGGGATGATGGAGTCTTTGTGGCCATCATACAGCATCCCCAGCTGGAAAGGACGACCCAGAGCCGGCATCTCAATGGCTGCATTCTCAACAGGTGCCATACTTGTAACTGGGAGATTTGCCCAAACCTAAAACACACCACCAATGTAGTTACAGCTTACTGTACAGAATCTCTTGTAGACCATGATCTCGTTATGTGAGAGTGCTAATTTCCCTGGTGTTCATTATTCCACATTTCAGTACCATCATGGCAAAGAATGATGCATTCTAGGGAATACTAGTGCCAATACCTTTGACTTTTAAAAAGTTATTGAAAGACTTTAATCTTACAGCAGGTTAGAGAAGGCTAAGTTACAATCGTGCTCTGAGCACCTGTGAATAACCAGAAAAACAAAAGAAACAAAATCCAGACCAGGATTTAAGTAACTGAACAAAATCAAGAAAACCCCTGTCGCTGCTCATGTGTATACACAGCAGGTAGTGAACAATTCTAATCAAGAGTTTCCCTGCTCTAGTCTGGGAGCATAACGTAGTAAAATCTCATCCCATGGATAAGTTAGTGATAGAAAAATCAGGGAGGTGTCATCTGATTTGTAAAAGTACAGAATCAAAATTTCAATGGTGTCACCCTGTGGAGTGGCAGAGGGGACTCAGTGTCCCCTTGGCTCCCAGCTCCAGGTCCTCCAGTTGGTGGAAATTTTGATAATACAATGTCATCGGAAATGGGTGTAGTTGGATATCACTCAAAAGCCCTTTCTCCCAAAAACATAATGACACCAAACATGACAAACCTAGAACATTTATGTGGACATATATTTGAGAAAATGTTTAAAACTCAATGTTTTTTAATTATACTCTAACACAGGGGTGCACTGCTTACATAAGAAAAGACACTGATTTGTGGCAATCCTAGGGAAATTAGCCTTGACATGTAGGACTGAAAACATTTATTCAAAGTCATCATCCGCGTTGTCTCCATCTGGGCACCACTGCCAGACACATTGCCACACTGATCCTCCTGTGGCCCCCCTCTTGCACATCTTCATATGAGGCAGGCTGTTGGGCCAAACTTCTTCAGGGCGGTGAGCATCTGGTCTTTGCACAGGCACCTTTGATTAACTGAAGGACTGGTTGAGGAGCACACGGCATTTCATATACAACTGATGTGATCAAGTCCATCCTCAAAGGACCCATCCATGCCCAACAGAGGAGGATAGTTTTGGATGTGCTCCATCATACCAGATTCATTCCATTGCTTGATAATTTGCCCTCCTGAGAGCAGATATAAATGCACCCCTTGTCGCTGGTAATTTTTCTCTCTTTGTCTGCTTCTTGAAAAACATGCACCAATATAGCACTGCAAATGTCATAATGTTGGTCTTTAAATGATAAGCTCATCATATGAACACCTCCGGTATATTTATGGCCACATCAGTGACTGTCTCAGCCATTCTGAGCACCGTCAGAGTGAGGAGAAAGTCTTGGAGGCTGAATCAATTGCTGTCCAGTAAGATAATTTGGTCTTTCCGGCCAGTCTTCCAGTAGTGTCACATCCTGAAAAGGCACAGAAATCTGGCTGTGCAGCATGGTCCAAATGATATGAACACCTCTCTGAGAGATATGCAGCAATTCTGTTTCCCAGCAGCATGCACAAAAAGAGAATCTTGTAGAAGTCTTGGATAGCATCTCACAGCGAGAATTAGAACATCCGTGTTTGTGCAAAAATCTAGAGTTTAATAGCACCTCTCTCGGTGGCTTTGATGGATAATTTAAGTGTCAGCCTCCTCATGAGAACTATGAAGAAACTCTACTGCCCAGTGCCAGGCAGCAGCTTCATTACGCCATGTGATGATGAAATTCGTTGAGGGATTCTTTGCATGCTGGAGCCTTTTTCCTGCAAGGTATGCAGTTAACTTGTCCTCTGTGCAAGTATGAGACAGCAGATTCTTCACTGTGACACTAGAGATGTTTGTGTATTCAACACGTTGTGACAGGGTCAGACTAGATGGCTACTGGAGAGACCTAGACGGCCAATATATCAGACCCAGGCTCAGCAAGTCCCTTTTCCTCTGGTAGCTGAGCAGGGGTTACTCCATGTTAATTAACACATCTGGAGCCAATCAAGGCCCTGCCCAGGACTTGTTAAAAGCCTCCCCTCAAGGAAAAAGGTGTGGCTGGAGTTGTGGGAGTGAGGTGAGCTACCAGAGGATCAGGCAAGATGCTGTCAAGAGACAGGAGGGTTTAGGAGAAGGAGCAGGATGCTGGCAGGAGAGAGCCCGGCAGGTACAAAGCTTGGGGGAGGGAAAGCCCTGCCTGAAGAGAGCAAAGGACCTTTCCCAGGCCTGGAGACCTGAGGGAAGAGACTCTGCCAGAAGGGGAATATTGAACTGGACATTTGGTTGGGCACTACCACACCCAGTGGGGCTGTCAGAGGTCAAGAACCTTCCCTGGCAATGAGGCAGGAGGGGCCCCCGTCTGAGCAGGGTATGGACAGTAAGTCAAGGAGCACAGGGAAGTAACCCAGGGAAGCTAGCAGCTTTTCTGAAGCCACAGCAGGAGGCTGCTACTTGTAGGGTTCCAGGGCTGGGGCCCGGAGTCGAGTGTTGGACCGGGCCCCACCCACACCCCCTACCAGCCATTCACTGGAAGGGCAAGAGCCCCAGCAAAGAGGCAAGGGCCTGTGAGAACCAGAGACCGGACTGGGGCCCAGCATGGAGCGGCCATCTTAGAGCGGCTGTATTACCCTCCCCCACCACTAGAGGGTGGCAGAACACTAAGGGGTGAAGCAGTTCCCTGACCTACCGCTAGATGGACGCGCTGGACCCACCGAGGTAGAGGAAGAGCTTTGTCACAACGTGTAATACCATGAAGTCTCTGCTTCCTGATAATATTTTTAAATGATTCCTCTGCATACGTGTCAAACACAAGGTGGATTTAATTGGGCCTTTTCTCTGTAGTCTCTTAATGAACTGTCCAGCCAAATCTCGGCACATGTTAACTGTTTCTGGTTTGTCAAGAGCATGTACCTCAGTCATAACATCTGTGACTGCTATGCTGAACGGCCTCTTCTGGCATAAGGTACCAGTCAGATTGTGCTGAAGACCATGCAAGATGTGCATTTGTTTGCTTTTCACCTGGCACATATGCATTATTCCATTGCATTCAAATATCAATACTGGTACCATGGAGAACTCATACTTTCCCAAAGCCTCACATAGATGGACATCACACTGACATCTGGACACAACCAGGAGACGAGCTCTGTAATAGTCCCTGCCACCTTCTTTTTTGACTTTCTTTATGCACTCAAGCACAGTTAGTCTGTTCTTCTTGATTGGAGCCATAGACTGATGGAACCTTGGATAATTCTTTGGGTTTTGAAAGCGTCACACAAGTCATGACCCAAAGTATCCATTCAACTGACACCTTTAGCTATCGCATATTTCTCTGTACTTAGCCTCTGCAATGGCCATTGTCATCTCTTTCACATCCCTTAAAGACTCTGCAAGACAATTTATAAACTCCAGCTGAGTCGCTGTAAAATTAGCATTTCTTTCTATTGCTTTTACGTTTTCACGCAACACGTTACGTACATTCTTGGTGCAGCACTTGATGTGATCAAATGTCGTATGAGTGGGTGTCTTTTGGGTCAATGCACCCACTTAACTTTACTTCCCATGAAACAGTCTCGCTAAGAGGAACTGCTTCATACAGTTTGTCACCTGTCTTACATATTGAAACTGTGCTTACTGTATGCCTTCGGGTGTCCAGCTTACTGCAGAAGAAGCAGGTGATCGTCTTGAAACACACGATGTGAGACCTAATTCAAGGACATTCTTGCCCACATCTGGCACTTGTCCCAGCACCTTCATGCTCGATGTACTTCCTCTGCAACCTTGCCAAATTCAGTTTATGGTGAACTTTATCTAGTATATGAGGTGCCACCAATCTTTGTGTTTAACCAGGTTCTCTGCAGTGGTATTCTCCAAAGGGTCAGCTACTAGTCAGTGCTCTTTGTCTCTCCACTGATGCCTAAAAATGATCAAGACCAAAGTGAAAACCAGAATTTTGTAATAAATTACTTTGGGATTGTAATAATTGTGTTATATAATGTATGTAATGTGACGATGTGCATACACCGTTTGCTGATGGATTACAGTAATTTCTAGCTAGATGCTGACATCTTCACCAGTGTGGCATTACATCTCTTTTGACCTAATAAACAAAGCTGATAATCAATCCCACTGTACTGCTTCTTTGTTGCCAGTGATGGCAAGCCAACTTGAAGCAATTTTTTCATGTATTGTAAACAGTAACATCAAAATATGTGTCCGGGATCATGTTCTGAGCATTCACTGATAACACAGCACTGGCAGTCGAGGGCCACAGTTTAGCTTTCTGAGGGCTGCATGTTTGACAGGTCTGTGTTAAAGTATAATTTAAAAAAAAACATTGATTTTTAAACCTTTTTTTCTAATACATAGCTACATCGTTGTCCTAGGTTTGTCATGTTTGGTACCATTGTTTTCGCGGGAGAAACGACTTTCAGATGAAACCCAGCTCAACCCATTTCCAACCACAAAGTATTCTCCGAACTTCCACCAACTGGAGGACCTGAAGCTGAGGGGGCAGCGAGACTCCACTGCCACACGTCCAAGGGTGACATCACTGAAATCATGATTCTGTAGATTTTTAATGAGTCAAATGACATCTACCTTACCTTTCTATCACTAACTTTCCCATGGAATTACACATGCTCTCAGACTAGAAATAGCTAATGAGAGTCTGGGATGCATAAACAGGGGAATCTCAAGTAGGAGTAGAGAAACTAGGTTACTTACCAGTAACTGATGTTCTTCGAGATGTAGTGCTCATGTCCATTCCACTATAGGTGAGTTCACGCCACCATGCACAGCTCCCGGAACTTTTTTCCCCTTAGCAGATCCCGTGGGGCCGGCTCCGGTGCCCCCTGGAGCCCCGCGCAAACGCCGCGGTAAATGAGGCGCTGCCGGCCCTACGCCCCCTCAGTTCCTTTTTTCCGCCAACTCCGGCGGCGGGGATGGGGGGTGGGTTATGGAATGGATATGAGCAACACATCTCAAAGAACAAGTTACTGGTAAATAACCTTGTTTTCTTCTTCGAGTGCTTGCTCACGTCCATTCCATTATAGGTGACTAACAAACAATACCTTGGAGGTGGGTAGGAGTTACCGATGAGCTGCCCTCAGCACCGCTCTGTCGAACCCCGCGTCCTCTCTCCTGATGGATGATGGCGCTTGAGCTCTAGTTGTGCGCTGTGATGGTTCCCGGGAGGGACACCCTCACCTGCTGATAGCAGAACTTGATGCATGATGTAATCCTCGAGGGGATGCCATCTCCTCTCCTCCCCGAACTGTGCAGTTTGGGAAACACAAGGAGAAGATTATCTTAGTTACCATGAAATTGGGAAACCACCTTGGGCAGGAAGGCTGGATGCGGCCTCAACTGCACCTTACCCTTGTAGAATACTGTATAAGGGGGCTCCGAGGTCAAGGCCCTAATCTCGGAGGCCCTCCTAGATGAGGTAATGGCTACCAGGAAGGCTACCTTCCATGAAGGCATGAGCAGGGGGCATGAAGCCATGGGTTAAAAGGGGGGCCCCGTGCATCTCGAGAGGACCCGTTTGAGATCCCAGGGAGGCCCCGGGTCACAGACCTGCAGGTAAAGCCTCTTCACCCCCTTGAGGAATCTGACTGACATGGGGTGGGAGAACAGGGATCTCCCCTCTAACGGCTGATGAAAGGCTGAAATGGCCACCAGGTGAACCTTCAGCGAGGCCAGCGCCAGACCCTAGAGCTTTAGCTGGAGCAGGTACTCCAGGATCGCCTGTACAGGCGATAGGCTAGACAGACTGCCACAGACTCCGTCTAAGAGGTAAACCGTTTCCACTTAGCGCGATACACAATCTGTGTAGACTGTTTCCTGCTGCCAAGCAGGAGTTGTTGGGCTTGCACCGAGCCGGCTGTCTCTCCCTCTCTCAGCCACAGGGCCTCCAGGCCGTGAGGTGCAGGGAGTCCAGGTCCGGGTGCAACAGTTCATAAGGAACGCTTCGGAAATCGACCAACTCACGTGACCCCAGAGCGAACAGAACCTCAGACAGCTTGTGTTCCAGGCCAAGGCTAATAGGTCCAGTTGGGGAACGCCCCCCTTCTGGAAGATCATCGCCACCACCTCCGGGTGCAACTGCCCATCATGGCGGGGTAGGAACGACTTGCTGAGGCTACCTGCCTTGTCGTTCCTCACCCCGGGAGTCCCTGCAGAGGGCCGAGGGGCGTGCTCCCTCCTGCCCCTCTATGTAAACCACGGCTGCGGTGTTGTCTATCAGCACCTGCCCCGCTCTGGCTGTCGGGAATCGGAGGGACACCTTATACGCTAGGCAAATGGCCCTCAGCTCCTTCACGTTGCTGTGCAGGAGCTTCTCCTCCCCCTACCAGAGCCCCTGATTGCCTGAGTGGACGCTGATGTGGGCTCCCCATCTCACATTCGGAGCATCAGAAATTAGTGTGACCGACTGGACCAGTTCCTCGAATGGAACATCTTCCATCATTGCCCGGGGAGTCCGCCACCAGTCTAGGGAGGCTAGGAAGGGCAGGGAACTAAGACACCTGAAGTGAGCTGTTTAACTGTTGTCCGACCCCCCGGGGGGCCCCTGCTGGGGGGGCTGAGGATGAGCTGGGGAGTTGATTCCTACTTCTGAACCCCCTTTTCCTGTCCCTATTCCTATAGGGTTGAAAGGGCCTAGGTGGAGGCCTTGGTTGCTGCTGTACCTGGGGCCAGAACTGCCTCCTGGAAAGCTGGGGCATGTACAGGCCCAGGGAGCGAAGCATGGCCCTGGATCCTTCAGACCGTGCAGCTTTGCATTGGTCTGATCAGAGAATTGAGCCGACCCATCGAAGGGGAGGTCCTGAATTGATTGCTGCACCTCCTGGGACAGGCCCAAGGATTGCAACCATGAGCATCTCCTCATGGAGATGGTGGAGGCTATGGCCCTACCCACTGAGTCAGCAGCGTCACTGGATGTCTGGAGCGCTGCCCTAGCCACCGTGATTCCTTCATTCAGGATGGTGGTAAGGTCTGTGGCCTGGTCCTGGGGCAGGGCCTCAGCAAACCGCCTGAGGGAGTCCCACAAATTAAAATTGTATCTACCCAGGGGGCCCTGATGGTTGGCAATCCTGAACTGCGGGCTGCCGTTGAATACATTTTTCTCCCAAACAAATCCAGTTTCTTGCTGTCTTTGTCCCTGGGAGTGGACCCTGGATGACCCTGCCTGTCCCTCTCGTTGGCTGCATCTACCACCAGGATTCCCGGGGCCAGGTGAGTAAACAAATACTCAAACCCTCTGGCCGGGACATAATACTTTTTCTCGGCCACCTTCAACATAAGGGTGATTGAGGAAGGGGTTTGCCACAGGGCGTTTACAATTTTGAGGACCCTGTCATGGACTGGTAAGGCCACCCTCGCTGGGGCAGCCGCTACCAGCACATTGAAGAGGGAATCATCGGCCTCCTCTAACTCCTTCACCTCCAGCCCCAAGTTGGAGGCCATCCTCTTGAGCAGCTCCTAGTGCGCCCTGAAATCCTCCAGTGGCGCCACATGATCCTGGGAGAGTGCCTTGTCTGGTGAGGAGGAAGAGGACTGCTGGAGCGCATCCTGCAGGTGTTCCCTCACCTGACGAAGAGATGCACCCGTAGAGGGTCCCTCCATGGGGTCCAACTCCTCGTCCGAAGAGTGGTGCATATGGGCCTTCTCCTGAGCCGGAGGCACGGACTGAACTCCCGCTGACAGGATGGATTGTGGCCTCTGTCCCATTTGGATGCCCCGTGGGGCCCAATAAGGCCATTTCTGTGGCCACTGACCCCGGGGCCAAGCTGGGGCTGACTGTGCTGTCGGCTGTGGTGCCTTGTGGGGGCGTCGGCTGTCCCGATGACTGTCCACCCTGGGGACCCAAGCCACTAGACCTGCGGTGCCGTGCATGGCCTCGGTCCTGGGCGCCGTCCAGTGCCGGGGACCGTCCTCTCAACGCCTCTGAGCTGGAGGACGATGAGGACCACCTCCGTTGCCGCGAATGGTGCCGGCAAGTAGAGGTGCGCTCTGAGGAGCTCAAGGTACCGGAGCTTTGTCTCTACCCTTTGGTGACTGAGACCGGCGCTGCTCCGAACACTGCAGTACTGAGCCTAACTCCGGAGACCGGGTTCTGCGTCGGGGACTGTGCGGTGTGGGGTCTTCGTATGGGAACCGGGTTCCATGCCGCTTTGGTATGGGCGAACTCCTCGGTGCTGGGGACAACGAAGTCATGCCTGGGGCTGAGAACTGTTCGTTGTAGCTCGCTCTGGGAGGATACGACTTCCACCCCCTCTAGCTCAGCGAGGTAGGAATTGACAAAATCCATCTCTGCCTGTTTCTTACTGTCACGTGGGCTGGCTGGAGTGGGGGGGCATTTAGTATATTGGGTGACATCAGTATGGCAGAATCATAATAATCCATGTGGGATATGCCATGTCAGGTACTGTTCGGAAAGTTATAATGTGCTAAGTCAGATGATAATACTTATGTTCATGTTCGGGAGGTCTAGGTTGGACATTAGGAAAACGTTTTTTACTAGTAGGGTGGTGAAGCATTGGAATGGGTTACCTAGGGAGGTGGTGGAATCTCCATCCTTAGAGGTTTTTAAGCTGAGGCTTGACAAAGCCCTGGTTGGGATGATATAGCTGAGGTTAGTCCTGCTTTGAGCAGGGGGTTGGACTAGATGACCTCCTGAGGTCCCTTCCAACTCTAATATTCTATGATTCTATTCCTTTATTTGAATTTTCAATTTTTCTTTTTTGGAGTCCTTTAGACTCCTTATCCAGGATTTATGCAGTCTTTCCTTAGAGTTTTCACTCTGTCTGCATTTTATCTTCAGCCCCCCCTCTCCTTCTGCCCATAAGCCATGTTGTTTGAACCAGGATTCTTAAGGGCCCAATCCTTACTTTTACAATTCCTCCCCCTTTGGTGCTGCAATGCACCACACTGCATTAAACTTTGTTTTATTTTTTTTATTTTAGCATACATATTATATACTGCTGTTTTTATTTTGGATTCAGCATACTTATTTGCATTTTTTTGCAGTACATTTAAAGCAACATTTTATAAGCATTATAACTACTTGCATACACACAAAAATACTACTAATACGCTTAAATACAAGTAACATGATGTAGAAAAGTTTGGACCCCATAGGCTCCATTGATCTGTTTTATGGAGCTTTGCTACTTTTTTTTAGCTTGAGCTTTTTTTTTTTTTTTTTTTTTTCCATTCCTTTTTGTACCGGTAACTTGCCCGCAGCCCATGCTGCTAACACTGCCCCTAAGGGGCTGCCCTCGGGGATTTTACTGCCACTGAGCCCCATCTCCCGTCCACAGCACTATCACTTTTTACACACACTTGCACGTATTCCGTGTTAACACAGCACTCGGTTTTGTTCTTTAAAGAACAGGTCAGAAAATTTGATCCGAGCCCTTATCTTAGTACTTAAACTAGCATGCATTTCTTTTAAGCACACTTTGTGCACACTCTGTGCACACTTTGTGCACAGAACAATGGGGGATATGCATATATCTCTTTAACTTACTTCCGGAGGAATTTTACCACAAGCAAAATTAAAGGTACAGACTAAAGAAAGGGTAGGGAGATTCCATGCACGAAAAAAAACTTGTGCCACCCTGGACTTTTGCGTTAATGAGCCCTCAAAGTCAACGCATGCCCATCGTCAAGGACGATGCTAGGGTGCCCTTTTTGGAATCTCCCAAGAGAAAAGCCTGTCAAGTACAAAGAAACAGACAACAAACACAAAACATAGAGGTACCTGGAATCCCTGGAGACTGTGAGACTCAAAGGGTCTTGACGCTTTACAGCCTTCCACCAAGTTCCATCCTCCGTCCAAAACCCTTCATGGTGACCTCACCCAGTGCCGGCTGAGGCGTTGGCTGGCGCAGGAACTCGGGGTTGGCAAGCAAGGCGTCCTGCTGTGGTCACCAAATTGTTGGAAAAAGATTCTAAGTGTGGTTTGTTACTTTGCACCGATAAGAGACTTACACAGGATTTTAGGCTGGACAGTCTCCAAAAGAGTTTATTCTGCAGAAGGTCAATTCCCAAGCCCACAAGTGGACAGTGGAAAAAGACCCCGAACAAAGGTTTACAGACAGTTTTATACTTTATTGCTACTTAAACATTCATGACAAGACCATACATATCCCCCTTATAAGGGCACAAACTTATTTTTTTTATAACTATTGATTTATATTATTTGGCATACATTATTTATAAAATACTTTTACAGATGTTTTGCAACTAACTACAAATTATTTATTAAGGTTGCATAGCTTGCTGAATTTAGCCGAGGCTTATCTCCTTCTGCATTCCTAAGAACTTTCCATGATCTGTGCACAGAGTGGAACGGCCTTGCCTTATAAACAAAGAAGCTGCAAAAATGGAGTAACTATAGTCAAGCAACTAAAAATCAGCTAACAACTGAAATGAAGCTAATGTTGTGTCAATATATTAAAAGGGCAAATGGAACAACCCGGAAAACTATTGCCAAATCCAGGACATGATTAATAAAGAATTAAACAAAGATAATATAATTAAAGCCAGTCAACAATAGTTTACAGAAAACAGATCCTCTCAAACTAAATGGATATATTTTTGATGAGATTACAAGTTTGGCTGCTAAAGGTAACAGTGATGATGTATTAGACTTCTGTACGGCATTGGATTTGGTACCACATGACATTTTGATTAAAAACGCAGGAATACAAGATTAACATAGAATATGCTAAATGGATTAACAACTGGCTAACTAATAGGTCTCCAAATGAAACTGTAAATGGGAAATAATCTTCAAGCAGGTGCACTTCTAGTGGGATACCACCAGGATAGGTTCTTGGCCTTCAGATATATAAAAATTGTATCAATGACTGTACTATTTGTGGGCTGGGAAGTGGGCGGGCACGAGCTTGCCCACTGTTAAAGGCCCCTCCCCCTTAAGGGGAGGAGTCACTGGACCCAGGACACAACTAAGTTCGTGGGGCAACTAATGAAAAAAGGAGCGGGCATGGGGGTCACAGGTGTAAACTCAAGGCGCTGTGGCCTTCCTTGGACCCTGGGCCCGAGGAAGGGCTGCGACGCCCCTGCTGAACCGATCAGGGCACTGCTGGCCACAGACCCCGGCATCAGAGGGGCGGGGCAAAAATCTTGCAGGAAAGCTGTTTGGAGTGAGCGTCTATGATTCTATGTAGTCCTGTGGTCCTGGGCTGAGGAGCCAGCTGAAGTTTCTCTATTGTTGGTTCATGAATGGCTGGGAAGCGTTCATTGAACTGAGCTGGGTGTGGCCCCTGCCTGTGAATGGCTGTGTAAGAGCAATACCTGTCAGAGGTTTGTGACTTTTTTCAGCATCGCACTGTGGAAGAGAGCCCAAGCTGGTCAGACAGAGGGTTCAATGATATCCCAGCTGCCAGGTGGTACCCCAGGGGTTCTGCAACACCGTCACAATAATATACATGGTCAGTTTTCAAAAAGGAGAGAGGCAAATAGTGGTGCCCCTCAGGGGTCTGTACTGGGACCAGTGCTGTTCAACATACTCATAAATGATCTGGGAAAAGGGATAAACAGTGAGGTGGCAAAACTGGCAGATGATACAAAACTACTCAAGATAGCTAAGTCCAAAGCAGACTGTGAAGAGTTACAAAGGGATCTCACAAAACTGGGTGACTGGACAAAAAATTGGCAGATGACATTCAATGTTGATAAACGCAAAGTAATGCACATTGGAAAACAGAATCCCAACTATACATATAAAATACTGGGGTCTAAATTAGCCATTACCACTCAAACAACAGATCTTGGAGTCATTGTGGACAGTTCTCTGAAAACAGCCACTCAATGTGCAGCAGCAGTCAAAAAAGCTAACAAGATGTTGGGAATCATTAAGAGAAGGATATATAATAAGACAGAATGGAAAAGGTACAGAAGAGGGCAACAAAAATAATTAGGTGTATGGAACAGCTTCTGTATAACGAGAGATTAATAAAACTGGGACTTTTTAGCTTGGAAAAAAGACAACTGGGGGAATATGATAGAGGTCTATAAAATCATGACTGGTGTGGAGAAAGTAAATAAGAAAGTGTTATTTACTCCTTCTCATAACATAAAAGGTAGGGGTCACCAAAGAAATTAATAGGCAGCAGGTTTAAAAGGAACAAAAGGAAGTATTTCTTCACACAATGCACAGTCAACCTGTGGAACTCCTTGCCAGAGGATGTTGTGAAGGCCAAAACTATAACTGGGTTCAAAAAAGAATTAGATAAGTTCATGGAGGATAGGTCTATAAATGACAATTAGTCAGAATGGGCAGGGATGCAAAACCATGCTCTGAAGTGTCCCTAGCCTCTGTTTGCCAGAAGCAGAGAGTGGACAACAGGGGATGGATCACTGGATGATTGCCTGTTCTGTTCATTCCCTCTGAAGCACCTGGCATTGGCCACTGTCGGCAGACAGGACACTGGGCTCGATGGACCATTGGTCTGACCCAGTGAGACCATTCTTGTGTTCTTATGATAAGTTCTTTCTGAGTGGCAACCCTGACTGAATGAAGGCAGGAAGTCGTACCACCTCCTGCCTACCCTAGGGTTAATCCCTCTGGGCATAGCTGGCCAGGGTGGGGCAGGATGATGGTTCCAGCCTTCATGCCTTCTTGGGGAACCTTGTTTTAAAAATTTTCGGAGATCACAGATTCATGTGACTCCAGCCATGTGGCTCCGGGGAAGCAGTTTAGTGAAGAAGAAATGGTTGTTCTTCTTATTTTTCATCTACTCAATTTAGATTATAATTATTCAGCATGTAATATGTATATTGTGATAGTGCCTAGAAGCCAACCAGGTCAGGGTCGCATTGTGCTAGGTGCTGTACAAACTTATATGATGCTTGCATCAACATTCTGCACTAACAGAAACGTTAATGGCCATGGGAGGATCCCAGCTCCGGCATTAGTAGGGCCCTACATTAGAACAGCCATACTGGATCGTGAAAAACACGTCACTGACTATGAAATCTTGTGTCCCTCACGAAATCTGGTCTTTTGTGTACTTTCACCCCGTACTAATCAGTGTTCTGCAAACTTGGGGTCCTGACCCAAAAAGGGGGTCACAAGGCTATTGGGGAGGGGGGGATTTCTGTGCTGCCTTCTGAGCTGGGTGGCCGGACAGCGGGGGCTGCTAGCTGGTGTGCCCAGCTCTGAAGTCAACGCCACCACCAGCAGCAGCACACAGGTAAGGGCAGCATGGTATGGAGGGAGTCAGCACTCTTGTGGGGGGCCATCATGGGCTTTACATGGCTATATTTTGCTGTTTTTCAATATATATTCATGCTTTGTTACAACATCATGACATTTAAGATTTAAATACTGGAAACTGTGAAATTCAAGGTTTTTAAACGCTAGGACCAGGACATTTACTAAAATGAACCGTGAATGTGGCAGGGCCATGAACATTAGGCATCTATCTTGGATGGTTGTATTCTAACTCACCTTGGGAAGCAAGAGGGACAAAGCTGGTGCTGCTGGAGAACTAAGGAACGGCAGCCGAGATCTACAATGGAATGTGAGTCGTAGCAGACGATGAGGCCTTCTGAAAACATGACGACGGTGAAGCAGCTGGCGTGCTGAGACCACTGCCCATCTTGCTGACCAGTGTCGTCTCAGGGTTTCCTTGTGCTCCCCTGTGTGTCTGTCTCTGTCTGATGTCTCTTGTCCTACAGTTAGACTGTCAGCTTCATGGGGCAGGTCAGTTTTGTGTTTGTACGATACTTAGCCCAGTGGGGTCCCGGTCCATTAATGGGGCCCCTGTGCCCTACAACAACACAAACAGTAATAAGAAAAAGATGGGCTTAAATAGAGAAAATGCAGCCTGTCCATAGAACCCTTTTCCATGCTCCTTTGAGCTCCACTATGATGCACTTGAGTGTGTCCCTGAAACGATGCAATGTCATCCTCACAAATCTGTGTGTTACTGTGATGCACCAGAGCACCTGGTCCGGAAAGGTTTGACATTGGCAACCAAAGAGCCATGTTTGAATCTGGTCCCGGATGGGCTTCAGTTTAACTCCTATTATTTCCTGCAGGTGAGACACAGAGGAAAGCATTTGGACATTAAACCATGGCTGCGTCAGATGCTACAATTGAGATGCCTGCTCTGGGCCGCCCTTTCCAGCTGGGGATGCTGTATGACTGCCGCGATGAAACCCTCATCCCAGGTAATGCTGGTAGCCCCTGAACTGGGGTGAGAAAGAAGGAAAGGGACACTCCCTGAACCACTTTATAGCAGAGAGTGAGCTGATCACAACTGGCCCAGAAATGTTTATGGAAACAGCCCAGCACATTAACACAGGGGTCACGGTGTGGGGTTTTTGTATGGGGCAGGATGTATGTGCATTGGGATGGTGGCCCTTCTGACATTCAAGGAAAGAGCTGTGTACAAATGAAATGTTTGATTTCCCAGTTTAATAGAACTCCCACCAGTCCAGCACTGGAGTACAGCCCTATCTCACAGCATCACATACATGTTGGGCTGGAAGGGACATCATGAGATCATCCAAACCAACCCCTTGTGCTGAGGCAGGACCAAGTAAACCTAGCCCATCCCTGACAAGTGTTTGTCCAACCTGCTCTTAAACACCTGCAGTGACAGGGATTCCACAGCCTCCCTGGAAGCCTGTTCCAGATCTTAACTACCCTTCTAGTAAGAAAGTTTTCCCTAATATTTAACTACCTAACCCTTCCTGGCTACAGATTAAGTTCATTACTTCTTGTCCTGCCTTCAGTGGACATGGAGAACAAGTGATCACTGTCCTTTTTATAGCAGTCCTGAACATATTGGAAGATGGTTCTCAGGTCTCCACCTCAGTCTTCTTTTCCAAAACTAAACATGCCTAGTTTTTTTAACCTTTCCTCCTAAGTCAGGTTTCTCAATTTTTATCATTTTTGTTGCTTTCCTCTGGACTTTTTCCTCTTTGTCCACATCTTTCTTAGTGTGGCGCCCAAAACTGGACACAGTTCTCCAGCCGAGGCCTCACCAGTGCAGAGTAGAACAGACAATTGCCTCCTGCGTCTTACAGACAAGACTCCTGTAAATACGTCCAAGAATGATAGGGACCTTTTCTGCAGCTGCATCGCACAGCTGGCTCATATTCAATGTGTGATTCACTCTAAGCCCCAGACCCTTCGCAGAAGCACCACCACCTCGCCAGTTATTCCCCTTTGTGTAGCTGTTTGTGCATTTGATTTTTCTTTCCTAACTGCAGTTCTCTGTATGTGTCTCTATTGAATTTCATCTTGTTGATTTCAGACCAAATCGCCGATTTGTCGAGGTCAGTTTGAATTCTAATACTATTCTCCAAAGTGCTTGCAGCCCCGCCCAGATTTTCACATTCTGGGGTCCAATCAAGATTGGTGCAGTGTTGAGTCCCTTCTTACCCTCTTCAGTGCCTTAAAGCTTTGCTATTATAGCTCCGTGCCCAGGACACTCACTATCAGTCACAAGCAGGCACTCTGTCTGTGCATTGAGCAGCACTGGGCCAATGCTTTGGATCCAAGAGCCTGCCTAAAATATCACAGATTTCCACTGGTCTCTCCCAGCACTGGGTAACAACTGGCCAGGTGCTCTACTCCACTCTCTTCCCAGCCCCAAATGAGAGGAAAGGCTGAATCTTAAAGATGTTGTGTAGGAACATGTAGGAAGACACAGGCTGGATGTGAGAGTTTAGGGAAAGGACTGAGCCAAAGGTGACACCAAGCCTGTGGGTCCAAACAACCAGAAGGATGGAAAAGTTGCTCACATCAAATGTAAAAAGCATAAGGCAGTGCTTCCCAAACTGTGGGTTGCAACTCAGAGAAATCACAAAAGGGTCCCAGCTGGTCTTACAGTATCTCCCCCACCTGGAGAGCTTTCTTCAACATTTTCCCTGCTGACTCAGGGTCCTGTAGGTTCCTTCTTCCTTGCAGTATCTACAGATTCAGGGCTGGTGCAACCACTAGGCAAATTAGGTGGTTGCCTAGAGCTGCAAAATTTGGGGGGTGGCAAAAACCAGAATGAACTGTTACTATGAACTGAGGTTAAAGCCCAGGGGATGGAGCGATGTGCTAAGGGTGCTCACACAGTGAAGTGCCTGGGCTCCAGTGGCCCCGGGCCCTGCTGTGCTCAGTGCTCAGCACCCGCTGTGGAGAAAGACAGGCTCCTCCCCCTGGTGCCGGGATCACTGCGCCCCACCACCCCAGGGATAAAAACAACATGAGGCAAACAATTGGACCTCCTCCCCACCTGCAGCCCAGCACTGGACCCCCCACTTCCCCGAACTGGCTCCCCCCAAGTGCCAGCCCCGAGTACCCTCTAGCTCGACCTACCCATCTGCGTCCCCTGCAGCACCCCCATCCTGCTTGACTGCCCTTTGGCACCCCTGGCCCCCGCAAAGGCTTGTCCCCCCCAGCAAAGGTCATGTGGATCAGCTGTATCTCAGTCTTGCAGCAGGGGGGGGCAATACTTTTTTTTGCCTCTGTCTTCACAGACAAGGTCAGCTCCCAGACTATTGCACTGGGCAGCACAGAATGGGGAGGAGGTGAGCAGCCCGCAGTGCTGAAAGAACAGGTTCAGGACTATTTAGAAATACTGGACATGCACAAGTCTATGGGGCCGGATGCAATGCCTCCGAGGGGGCTGAGGGAGTTGGCTAATGTGATTGCAGAGCCATTGGCCATTATCTTTGAAAACTTGTGGCAATAGGGGGAGGTCTAAGATGATTGGAAAAAGGCAAATATAGTGCCCAGCTTCAAAAAAGGGAAGGAGGAGGAACCTGGGAACTACAGACCGGTCAGCCTCACCTCAATCCCCAGAAAAATGATGGAGCAGGTCCTCAAAGGCTCCATTCTGAGGCATTTGGAAGAGAGGAAGACGATCAGGAACAGTCAGCATGGATTCACCAAGGGCAAATCATGCTTGACCAACCTGATTGCCTTCTCTGATGACATGACTGACTCTGTGCATGTGGGGAAAGTGGTGATGTGATATATCTTGACTTTAGCAAAGCTTTTGATACTGTCTCCCACATAATTCTTGCCAGCAAGTTAAAGAAGTATGGATTGGATGAATGGACAATAAAGTAGATAGAGAGCTGGCTAGATCATCAGGCTCAATGGGTAGTGATCAACGGCTCGATGTCTAGTTGGCAGCCAGTAACAAGAGGAGTGTCCCAGAGGTTGGTCCTGAGGCCCGTTTTATTCAACATCTTAATTAATGATCTGGAGGATGGGGTAGATTGCACTCTCAGCAAATTAGCAGATGACACTAAGCTGGGTGGAGTGGGAGATACCTTGGAGGGTAGGGATAGGATATAGAGTGACCTAAACAAACTGGAGGATTGGGCCAAAAGAAATCTGATGAGGTTCAACAAGGAGAAGTGCAGAGTCCTGCACTTAGGACGGAAGAATCCCATGCACAGCTACAGACTGGGGACTGACGGGCTAGCCAAAAGTTCGTCAGAAAAGGACTGGAGGGTTACAGTGGATAAGAAGCTGGAGATGAGTGAACAGTGTGCCCTTTTTGCCAAGAAGCCTAATTACATATTGGGCTGCATTAGTAGGAGTATTGCCAGCAGATCGCGGGAGGTGATTATTCCCATATGTTTGGCATTGGTGAGGCCACATTTGGAGTATTGTGTCCAGCTTTGGGCTCCCCACTACAAAAAGGATGTGGAAAAGTTGGAGAGAGTCCAGCGGAGGGCAACAAAAATAATGAGGGGGCTGGAGTACAGGACTTATGAGGAGAGGCTGAAGGATCTGGGCTTGTTTAGTCTGCAGAACACAAGAGTGACGGGGGTTTGATAGCAGCCTTTAACTACCTGAAGAGGAGTTCCAAGGAGGATGGAGCTAGGCTGTTCTCAGTGGTGGCAGATGACAGAAAAAGGAGCAATGGTTTCAAGTTGCAGTGGGGGAAATCTAGGTTGGATATTAGGAAAAAGTTTTTCACTAGGAGGGTGGTGAAGCACTGGGATGGGTTACCTACGGAGGTGGTGGAATCTCTGCCCTTAGAGGTTTTTAAGGTGCTGCTTGACAAAGCCCTTCCTGGGATGATTTAGTTGGGGTTGGTCTTGCTTTGAGAAGGGGGTTGAACTAGCGTGAATACTACATGCAGTCCTAGTTGCCCTATCTCTGAAAAGGTATATTAGAATTGAAAAAGTACACAGAAGGCAAAAAAATAATTAAGGATATGGAACAGCTTCCATATGAGGAGAGATTAAAAGAATGGGAACTGTTCAATTTAGAAAAGAGACGACTAAAGGGGAATATGACAGAAATCTGTAAAATCATGACTGGTGTGGAGAAAGTGAATAAAGAAGTGTTATTTACCCCTTCACATGACACAAGATGTAGGGGCACCCAATGAAATTAATAGGCAGCAGGTTTAAAACAAACGAAAGGAAGTATTTCTTCACACAATGCACTGTCAGACAGTGGAATTCACTGCCATGGAATTCATATGCCATAGCATAACTGGGTTCAAAACAAGAATTAACTAAGTTCCAGTAGGATAGGCTCATCAATGGCTACACAACCTCATGCTTTGGGTGCACCAAAATTTCCAACAGCCAGAAGGTGGGAATTAGCCAAGATGGTCATAGACACAACCTCATGCTTTGGGTGCACCAAAATTTCCAACAGCCAGAAGGTGGGAATGGACAACAGGTGATGGGTTACTTATTATTTGCACTGCTCTGTTCATTCCCTCTGAAGCATCTGGCACCGGCCACTGTCAGAGACAGGATACTGGGTGAGATGGACCATTGGTGTGACCCAGTGGAGCTGATCTTATGTTCTTAATTTTACTTTCTGTATTTATTATCTGCATTTGAATTTCAGATAAAGTCCTTGAGAACAAATATGTCACCATATCAGATTCTTCTCTCTTCTGTCACTAACCATATGTCTATCTGTGATTTTCCAGGGTTCACTTTATGGGACCTGGAGACACTTCAAAACAATGTGGATACAAAACCACACCCCAAGACTGAATTTGAGATCATTGCATCTGACACCATTGAAGACAAGGCCTCTGCCCTCAATGTCACAGCATCGCTGAAGGCCAGTTTTCTGGGGGGGTTGGTTAAAGTAGATGGATCTGCCAAATACTTAAATGACACCAAGAACTCTCAGCATCAGGCCCGAGTTACTCTGCAGTATTCAACAACAACAAAGTTTGAGCAGCTGACCATGAAACATTTAGGGCGCCAAAATGTCTCTTACCCTGAAGTATTTGACCAAGGCACGGCCACCCATGTGGTCACGGCAGTGCTGTACGGGGCTCAGGCTTTCTTTGTGTTTGATCGGGAACTTTCTTCTTTTGAGAACGTACAAGAGATACAGGGAGATCTCCAGGTTATGATTAAAAAGATACCCCTGATTTCCATTGAAGGGGAAGGAGCTCTCAAAATGGATGACAAGGAAAAAGCACAAACTGAAAAGCTTAGTTGTAAGTTTTATGGTGATTTTGCTCTTGAGAACAATCCAGCTACTTACCAAGAGGCCATGAAAATATATTCCACCCTCCCACTGCTGCTGGGTGACCATGGGGAGAAGGCCGTACCAGTGAGAGTCTGGCTGTACCCGCTGACCAAGCTGGATTCCAAAGCTGCTCAGCTGGTGCGTGAGATCAGCATAGCACTGATCTTTGTTGTTCAAACCACCCTGGAGCAACTGACAGAGCTGGACATGCGATGCAACGACATGGTGAAGAGTCCAATTTCCTCAGCCTTCCCTGAAATCAAGAGGAAAATCCAGCAATTCAAAGGTCTGTGTAACCGATACAAACAGACTTTCCAGAAACAGCTCGCAGAAACTTTATCATCTATTCGTGGAGGTAGAGAAAATAACAAAGCCCTGATGAATATTTTAATCAAGAAAGAGAAATCACCATTCAGTAACCAGCGTCTCATGGAATTTCTGGATAAAAAGGAAGAAGAGATTAATTCAGTGGATGTTTACCTTACCAAATTCAATAAAGTGGACACTATATCTTCCAAAAGAGAGGTAGATGAAATTTTCCTAGACACCACAGTTCAGTACACTGTCTCATTTACATTCACCTCATTACAAGAAGAAGACGAATATATATCAGAGTTAGAACACTGGTTTCAAATCCAAACAGGGGGGAAAACATGTGATCCAAAAAGAACCAGACATGTGCCTAAACAGCCAAAATGCACACCAGGGGTCAGTGATATGCAGAAGTCTAAAAAAGCACTAGAATCTGCAAAATCCTTCTTAGATTTTGCCAGTGTTAATAAGTCCAATGTGAAGACTCGGTTCATTGTGACCTCTGTTTTAAATAAGAACATTCCAGGAGCTTCTATTTACCTGTATGAAGGTGGAAAGCAAATAAGCACCGCATTTGAGCCTCCCTCAAAACCTCTCCCTGCCCAGATTGATGGAATCAGACATGACCATGTGCAGTTCACATTTAAACCAGCAGCCTATGGAAGGGCTGCGATATCCGGCTATCGGGTAGAGTACAGAATTGTAGGGCAGGAGAACTGGACGGCTGTGAATGTAAATAACAAACAAGAGACATTCACAGTAACCGGGCTACATGCAAACACCGAATACCAGTTCCGATACGCTGCAGTGAGCAAACCAGGGCTCAGCGCGAGCAGCAACGTGAGTGATACTGTGAAGACTCTTCCTACCAGCCCTCCTGGGAAGCCTGAAACTGCTAAATTAGCACCATCGGCCATAACCCTCACCTGGGAGAGTCCAACTGTTACTGGAGATGGAGTTGTTATAAAGGAGTATAAGGTGGAATACAAAGAGAAGGCTGACGATGCAAGGCAAAAAGAGAAAGACAAATGGCTGGAACGAAGGACAGAAAAGAGAACAAAGTTCTGTACCATTGAGGGACTGATGCCTAAGAAGCCCTACAGATTCCGAGTGTCGGCTGTGTGTGAGGATGGGACTGTGAGTGACCCAAGTGAGGAGACTCTGATTTCAACACCAAAGAGGAATGAATCAAAGAAGCAGCCACATAATTCCCTTAAGCAGGGCACAGTGACAAGAGATGAGCAACCTCCAACATCTGCAGCAAAATCACAGACAAGTGCACAAGACTTTGTGAAACACGGGTCTCTGATAACTGAAGGTTCGCCATCAATTTATACCCTTCCATTAGAGAAGACAACATTAGGTCCTAATGTATCTTACATAAAGAACAGGCTGGGAAAAGAGAACCTGCTGGTCCCTAACAAAGTCATTATGGTGATGGGAGCAACTGGGTCAGGGAAAACTACACTCATCAATGGGATGATCAACTATGTCCTGGGTGTACAATGGGAAGATGAATTCAGATTCAAACTAATCCATGAAATTACAAACAGAAGCCAAGCCCAGAGCCAGACGTCTGAAGTGACTGCCTATGAAGTTAATCATAAAAAGGGTTTCCAAGTCCGCTACTCCCTGACTATAATAGACACCCCAGGGTTTGGTGATACCAGAGGGATAGACCATGACAAAGAGATAACAAGGCAGATCCGAGAGTTTTTCTCCATCCCACGGGCCATTGATCACATAGACGCTGTCTGCGTTGTAGTTCAGTCCTCACTTGCTCGTTTGACACATGCCCAGAAGTACGTGTTTGACTCAGTGCTCTCCATTTTTGGGAAGGATATAAAAGACAATATACAAATCCTGATCACCTTTGCAGATGGACAGACACCCCCTGTTCTGGAGGCCATTAAAGAGTCTGACGTGCCATGTTCTAAAGATGGTCAGGGCATGCCCATTCATTTCAAATTCAATAACTCTGCACTGTTTGCCAGCAATGCTGGAACTGCTGTGGGCAGTTTTAATTTTGATGAAATGTTCTGGAAAATGGGAGCGACGAGCATGAAGACATTTTTTGACTCTCTAGGTAAATTAGAAACAAGAAGCTTAACACTGACGAAGGAAGTTCTCAGAGAACGGCAGGCGCTGCAGACGGCTGTGGAAGGCCTGCAGCCACAAATCAAAGCTGGTCTGATGAAGCTAGAGGAACTGAGAAGGACCCATCGAGCTCTGGAACAGCACAGGGGTGATATGGAAGCCAATAAAGACTTTGAGTATGAGGTAGAAAAAACAGTGCCAATAAAGCTAGAGATTGATAAACATTATATAACAAACTGCCAGCAGTGTCATTACACGTGCCACTACCCCTGTCCTATTGCTGATGATAGAGACAAGCACAAGTGTACTGCTATGGACAGCTCTGGACATTGCACTGCTTGTGCAGGTAAATGTCAGTGGAACGTTCACTTCAATCAAAAGTACAGGTGGGATTATGAAGTTGTAAAAGAGAAACAAACCTATGCACAACTGAAGGAAAAGTATCAGAAGGCATCTGGAGAGGTGATGACAACTGAGAAGATATTTGAGCAGCTTTTTCAGGAATATGCTGTGGTGGAAGAGATGGTGTTAGAGATAATTGAAAGATCATCTCGCAGCCTCCAACGCCTGCAAGAAATTGCCTTAAAACCAAACCCACTGTCCACTCCAGAACATATTGACCTGCTGATCAAGTCAGAAGAACAGGAAGCAAAGCCTGGATACCAGGAACGCATAAAATCACTGAGTAAAGTGAGAGAAACAGCTGTGATGATAACAGGAAGCAAAGCCTGGATACCAGGAACGCATAAAATCACTGAGTAAAGTGAGAGAAACAGCTGTGATGATAACCAAGATTGCCAATAAGGAGGAATTGCTGCCGGCTGAGTCGGAAATAGCTAAGAATAGGAAGCGTGAACAGAAGTCACCTAAATTTCAAAAGCTTCGTGGAATTGGTTTCAATATACGAAATTGGTTTAACTAATAATAATGATGAAAATATTTAGAGCTTATTACACTTTTCAGGCTGATTCTCTATTGCATCGCACCCTATGTTGTCACTTACAGATCTGCAAAGTGGGTTCAAATTCTGTGTCAGTTGCAACCAGGTCGGAATGATATCCACTCTGCACTCACTGTGCACAAGTGTGACACCACAAGGTGCAAGGTAAGGGGGAAATCAATCATTTCAGCTTCAAATTGATTCCAAACTGGAACTTAAAAACCCCAATCCGCACTTTAAATCTGACATTCGTGTCTAAACCAGAAAGTGGATGGGTTTTTTCTGGCCAAGGCCACCAGGCCAAGTTCATTCTTAGTGAATCTCCACTGAAGTCAGAACAAGATCCGTTTTCAGTTCTGCATTCATTCCCAGGATGAGTGCCAGTGGATCCGTGTTCCTTATAAATGTTAGAAAAGTGAAGCACTTCCAACAGCTCCCATAAAAATCAATGAGAACAGCTGGCTCTCCCCACTTGAAAATCAGACCTCTTGTTTTCAGATACTAGTCTGGGACTTGGGAGACCTGGGTTCAAGTCCAGGCTCTGCAACACACTCCCTGTGTGACCTTGGGTAAGTCCCTTAGGCCCAGATCCTCAAAGGTATTTAGGCTCCGAACTTCCACTGATTTAACGTCACCCAGTGATTTCAATGGAAGTTAGGATCCAAATACTTTTGAGGATCTGGGCCTTAGTCTCTCTGTGCCTCAGTTCCCTACCTGTATAACAGAGATACCAGCACGTCCCGACCCCACAGAGATGCATTTATCCTAGCCCCATTACAGATGGTGCTCAGATACTCTGCTGCTTCACTTTAGGCACCTGCTTTTTTCAAAATCGTGGCCAATCTTTGTAACACACACAAGGCTCCCACTTCTGACTTTGATGAGAGTGTTTCTGTCCCTACGGAGTACAGGCCTCCCTCGGGGTAGAGACATGGGCTTTTATTTTCAAAATCTGAATGATGAGAGAAAGGGTTCTAAGCTTAGGAAATTATTTGTGAACTGTCTTTGATTTAGCAAACCTGAAATATAATTTGAGAGTTTTTTATAATCCCAGAATATCCGAAGGTCCTTCTGGTCCAAGTATCTGCCCCTCCGAAACCCTGCTGTTTTCTCCCAACAGGTAGCACTTTTTTTTTAAACCACACATCTGCTCTAGTTCCATCTTCTCTTTGGTATTTACCTGCCCTGCTGCTCCAAACCTTTCCTTATTTCTTCTTATTCTCTCTGCATCCTGTGTCCTCCTGCATTTTACAGTATGTTCTTTTGTTTTCTTTCTTCTTTTTCTCACTTGCTTACAGCTCCTCATGTCTTTCTATCTCCCTCCAACTTAGGCCTGGCCTAAAACGATTTTTAAAGGCCCCAGTTTTTTCCTTCTGCTTCTAGTTCCTCCTTTCCAGCTCCCCCTGCAAAATATCTTCTACTGCATTTGCCTCACCAGTCTAAATTTCTCCTCCCATCCACTCCAGTACAGTCTAGGTCTCTTCCCCCATGCCTTTGCTCCCCTACACAGGTGATGAGGGGATGAGTTGCTGTTGCCACCGGGTGGCATGACGCGGGTGCTGCCGTATTTACAGGGTGGCAGCAGCATCCTTGGCAGCTGAGTTCAGACCATCTGTGGAAAGCATGGATGAAAACCCAGTGTCCTTCAACATGCCCAAAACATCAGGCCTGCTCCTTCAAACCAAGAAGTGCCTGGTAGGGCAGGACACCTGGATGTGTCAGTCCTTCCCCTGCCTATGTGAACAGTGATTAATGATTTCAGATTGCTTTGAAAATGAAACACACTTGACATGACACTGAAAGTAGTCATAGATTCATAGCTTCTAAAGCCAACACTCCTGCTAACACATCTGTGACAGACACTGCCTGGGGCTCCCCAAAAGCAGGGGGGTGTTGGTACAACTACCATCCCGTGCAGGTCCCAAAGTGTTGTGCGTTGCCTCTGGCTCCCTATCACACCACTGTACGAGAGTTTCCCTGGTGCAGTGGGGCCCAGCAACCCACCGGGGCTGAGCGGGAGGCAGTCCTGAACCCTCTGGGCATGGCAGGGCTCAACACACAGCAGTCTTGCTGATCAGGAAAGCAGTCTGGCGGCCCCTTTGGGCATGGCAGGGCTGCGTCCCTTCTGGCGGGCTCTGGGAGTGAGTCTCTCTCCTCTATTGTCCCATCCTCCTCCCACACCGGGGCTCTGCTGGGCTTTTAACCCCCACCTCCTGCCAGGGTGTGTGCAGCGTGTGTGATGGGGAGGGGTCTTTCTGGCTACTGAGAAAGCTAAGGACTCCTCATCTGGCGGGAGGGGCAGGTACAGCCCATCACAACGTCCCCGAAGGAGGTTTGCTTTTTTTGCAAGTGTTACACTGTTGACTCATATTTACCTTGTGACCCATTATAACCCCCAGATCCCTTTCTGCAGCACTCCTTTCTAGGCTGCCATTTCCCATTTTGTGTGTGTGCAACTGACTGTTCCTTCCTTGGAGTTCTTTGCATTTCTCCTTGTTGAATTTCATCCTATTCACTTCAGACCATTTCTCCAGTTTGTCCAGATCATTTTGAATTTTAATCCAATCCTCCAAAGCACTCGCAGCCCCTCCCAGCTTGGTGTCATCTGCACACGTTACAAGTGTCCTCTCTGTGCCATTACCTAAATCAGTGATGAAAATATAGAACAGAACCAGACCCAGAACTGCTCCCTGCAGGATCCGACTCGCTCTGCCCTTCCAGCTGGACTGTCAACCACTGATAACTGCTAGCTGGGAATGGTTTTCCAACCAGTTATGCACCCACCTTATAGTAGCTCCGTCTAGGCTGTGTTTCCCTAGATACACAACCTAGCATCTGGAAGGTTGTATTTCTACAGCCGTGTGTCTGGAAGCAGCTGGCTGATATTCCTGTGTCAGGGGCTCATGGCAGATTAAAGTGAGCACTGGCTGGCAGCTGGGATCGCGCTTAGTGCTGAGGATGTTTCACTCGTACTCGCTTATTGCCTGTGCTCATGATTTGCATTGCTGGGTGACAAGGCCAGTCCATTGCTGGGCCTGCTTTGCCTGGTTCTGATTATAACTGCGCTGGGGGCCAGGGGAGCCGAAGACTGACTGGTTTGTCTCATCGCTAAGCCTGGTTTGCCTCATTGCCAGTCGCTAATCCCTGTATCCGTTAATCAGAGTGCCAACCTGTAACTGTGTCCAGCGATCAGTACAGCCATGCATGGTGTGTCCTGTGCCGTTACCTGTGCACTCATTTATTGCAACTCGGTTACTTTGTAGCCTGCAACAATGGTTTCATAGTGTTAATAAACACAGCTTTGATCTGAATCAAGAGTCGGTGTTGATCCTTTCCAGACCTGGGTCTGTAAGTGCACTTCAGTGTAAGGGGCTATCCCTCGTTACACACCCTGTGTTCACTGTCACCCTGCACAGGGCTGGCACTGTCTAGTACTGTCTGTTGGTGAACATGAAATGAAGAAACTGAAGTTACTTGTCATGCCTAGAAACAAATCGTCTGATTGTAACTCTGCAAAATCAGCATAAAATCAGAACACTCTGAACCATAAAACGTGTTTTGACTTCTATTCTTACTGCTCATTATCAGCCTACGAACAAAATACAGGTTTCAAAATCTGCTCAACAACACAATATGGGGAACAAACAGCTTTACATGTACCTACCGTTCAGAGGTTTTTTAACCAAGTTGCATCCAGCTTGTTACTATCATAGCTTCAAACGGACATAGAGAAACACATTCACTACACAAGCATTTTATTTCCAGTTTGTACACAGTCCTACACAAATGGGAAAAGTGTTACTGCACATCTTAGACCACCCCTGCGTGGGCTTTAGCTGTCACAATATTCAGTAAACACTGCTAATCACAGCAACACAGCCTCACTCCCTGCTAAGCTAAATAGATCACTCTCGTTAAGTCTCTCACTGTCAGGCATTTTCTCCAGCCCGTGAACCATTTGTGTGAATCTTTTCTTCAGTTTTTCAACATCCTTTTTAAAACGCTGACACCAGAACTGTGTGCAGAATCCCGCTGTCCATCTCACCATCTCCCTGTTTCTATTCACTGCTCCCGTTTATGCATCCAAGGAATGCATTTGTCCTCTGGCCACAGCACTGCACTGGGAGTGCTTTGTCGATTTTTTGTCCGTTCTGACCCCTAAGCCCTTTAAAGAGACACTGCTTTCCAGGGGAAAGGCTCCCGTTCTGTAGGCAGGACCTATATGATTTGGTTCTAGCTATATGACCTTGTGTTTAGATTTGGTTTGACTGGGCCCAATTTACCTAGTGATCCAGATCACTCTGTATGACTGCACCGTCCTCATCATCATTTCCCACCCCGCCAGTCTGTGTGTGATTCCCCAGTGTTATCAGCAGTGCTTTTATATTTACCTCCAGAACATGGATGAGCATCAGGGCTAGCGTCAGGGCTAGTACTGACCCTGCTAGACACACCCCCTTGACAGCTACTTTTGGAGCTCTGACACTTAGCTGGTTCTTAAACCGTTTCACAGGTGCTTTAGTGATACCTTATGGTGCTAATTTTTGTACTCAAAATGTCATGTCGTGCTAAGTCCAACACCTTACAACAGTCTAAGTGCAGTACATCTACACAGGGCTCTTTCGTCATCCAACCTTGTCATCTCCTCCAGCAGTGGAATCGGGTTCGTCGGACAAGACCTATTTTCCTGCTTTGTGCTCTCCACCATGCACCTCCTCCCGCCAGCGGTCCCACAGTACAGAAGCAGAGGTGCTCACCTGCTGGTTCACAGGCCTGTGCACTGAGGGCCTGAGCTCACACTGTATCTCCGATAGGAGTGTGCACTCACCCAGAAACCTTGGAGTGTCACGTGGGTGCATCTGTCCTTCGGCTGTCAGGCGCCTGCAAGTGCTGATCAGTTAAAGTAGTCTCAGTGAATGTGGAGGTGAGTGACAGTACAGATACTCCAGATAAAAGTAAAACACCTGTGTCTGAGTTACATCAGCTTTGTGAGACTGTATTTGTCCTACCGTACAAACAGGCTGGGTGTATTTCCTGGGCGATCGGAAAAGGGACGTGCAAAGGAATCAATGGATGGGGTCATGCCCCTCCCTGCTTCTTTGGAATGTGTAAAGGGAGCCTCAGAAAGGTTCTTTTCTTTCAAACGCTGGGTTTCTTTTCACATCCGAAACATCCGCACTGTCTTCAGAGCGGTGCAGAGGCAGCGTCCGGAGCTGATAGTTTAGAGGTCACTGCAACCTACGCTTCCACTGCTGCCTCTTTTTTCCACCACGGGTGAGAAATATTAGTCATGGTGCCGAATGCCCGGCTGGAAGGTGCTGCGGTCTGGCAGTGACCGAGGCGGTAGAGACATTGTAGGGCAGAACAGACAATAGCAGCTCCCGCCTCCCCCGTTTCCTGGAGGACGCCGGCGACCTTTGGGGGATGTGGGATGTTACATCACCGCTTGAGGCTGAAAACGAGGCTGCCATTCTCCTCGCCCCAAGCTGAGGGGGTGGGGATGTGCTGACTCTCACCGTGTGCGATTATGTGTGGGCAGGGATTGTTATCAAGACAGGCTCCTTCCACAGCTGGCTGGCGCACCTGGAGGCAGTGTCAGCTCATATGAATTGCTAGAAGATACCTGCTTAGCTGTGCCTTCCCCATTGGCCAATCAGAGCTCAGTTTCTATCTGCCTCTAAGGGTGCGTCTACACCCATGGAAGCGTGTAATGCACAGACACTGCATGCCCAGCTAGCACGAGTGTAAAGAGCAGTGCAGATGGTGAGGCACAGCACAGGTGTGTGGAGTATAGTGCCCTGCGCACCTGAATCCCCAGGGTGTATATCCCACACACCCCTCTACATGCCCAAGCCATGCATCCCCCAGCTACTCTGCTCTGTTTAGTAGTGCAGTGTCCTACTGCCAGAGCCTTTCCTTGCCACTGGGAAAGGCTCCAGCAATGGGGAAAGGCTCTGGCAGGGGGCAGGCAGCTGGGAAAGGCTTTGTTAGCTCCCCACTGACAGAGCCTTTCCCAACTGCCTCCCTGGAGCTACAGCCTTTGGTTGCAGCCTGTAACTAGGTGTGGGCAGGGATTGTTATCAATACAAGCTCCTTCCACAGCTGGCTGGCACGCCACCGTAAGTGTAGACACAGCCGAACAGGAGCGGTGTGTCCCATTCCATTCAGTGAGACTCGGTAATTTTTGTTTAAAAAACATCTATATTCACTCTGGCACCGTGTCTTTGTACAGGGTCTGTTCTCGATTCCAGGTCAGTGAGGGCTTGTCTTTCCTACAGGAGAGATTACAGGAAATTCACTGTTTGGAGCATCTATGAATGCTCCAGAGAACGGGCTGGACAATAAGTTAGCAAAATTTGTGGATGACACAGAATTATGCAGGTTGTTCAAAACCAGGGAAGGCTGCGAGGAACTTCAGAGGCATCTAACAAAGACAGTGAATGAACAACATGACTGCAAACCAAATGCAGGGATTTGATAGCAGCCTTTCACGACCTGAAAGAGGGATCCAGGGAGGATGGAGCTAGGCTGTTCTCAGTGGTGGCAGGTGACAGAACAAGGAGCAACGGTCTCAAGTTGCAGTGGGGGAGGTCTAGGTTGGACATTAGGACAAATGTTTACTCTAGGAGGGTGGTGAAGCACTGGAATGGGTTACCTAGGGAGGTGGTGGGATTTCCACCCTTGGAGGTTTTTAAGCTGCGGCTTGACCAAGCCCTGTCTGGGATGATTTAGTTGAGGTTAGTCCTGCTCTGAGCAGGGGGTTGGACTAGATACCTCCTGAGGTCCCTTCCAACCCTAGTCTTCTATGATTCTAAGAGAAGGTATTTATCACTTGTATTCAGGGAAATGTGATGGTGTGCACTCACCTCATGAGTGCCTCCTGTTGGCTGGGTGCAAACCTACACTGTCTTTCTGCTCACGGTGCCCCTGTCAGCTGTCGCCCTCATCAGGTGGGTCTTCAGTGGCTCAGCCCTCCAGCTAAGTCTCACACACTCTAAACACATGAAGGCCCCAACAGGGCCTGTCGTTGCGCCGCATTTGTTGGTAAGTGCAGCCTGTGTCTGGGCTCAGTTCTCAGCCCCTTCTCGGCTGACTTTAAGCCCGTCCCTGCCCTGTTTTAGAGCACTGCCTCCAGGGCTTTCTCCCTAGAGACTTTGTCCTCAGAAGTTCTCTAGTGTCCCTTTAAATCTTGTCCTTCACTTGTGCCTCTCAACAAGCCTCTCTCCTCCTCAGGGCTTAGGCCTCTTCCCCCGTGGCTGGGGGGGTGGAGGGGGAGACCCAGGCCCACCCACTAATCTGGGTCCCAACCCAGGATGTATTGCTTCCATGAACAGTTGCTACTTTTGCTGCTGCTGCTACATTCCCTGCACTGCTTCCTACTCTGCTCCCTCACCTTAATCTTAGGGTTACAGCCCCAGGGTTCCCTGTCTGCAGAGGGTTTCTCCCAAGCCTCCCTGCCTGGAGAGCCCCTCTGTCTTATCCCTTCTGTTCCCAGCAGGAACTGGCCTGCTTATGCCCTGCAGCACCTTTTAACTGAGCCGGGTGGGCTCTGATTGGCTGCTTCCCTGCAGCCTTTCTAGGCAGACCTGGAGGACCACCTTCACTGCACAGACTTCAGCAGGGGGCTCGGAGGGCCTGGTTCACCCATCACAGGAAACTTAGAACGATACTGAGTTGCCAGACAACTGGGCATTTGCTGAGAATGGACCTGATCCAATACCCCAGGAAATCAATCCAGGGGGTCTTCCCATTGATTTCAATGAGCTCTGAACCAGGTATTGTGATTATATCTAAAATGGGACATATGGTCACTGCAGCTCCCGAAGCAGAGATTCGGTGATGACTGGCCATTCAAAGACCAGCTCACTCTGCCTGGCCTAGACTTCGCTCAAGCAGAGAGAGATGAAAACTGGCCAGGATTATCACTCTTCCTGGAGAACCAGTGCAGGACAAACCCTCCCTGCTGTTCTCCCTGGACAGAGGAGGAGGAGCACTTTCAGTCAGCAGTTCCTTCTCAGGCAGACTCAGGAGGGAAAAGGGGGAGCGGGGTGGAAATTCCCAGTGGCCTCCCCCCATGAAAAGAAATAAAGAATACTAAGCTAGCCACGTGCCCTGGCAGTAGTTTAACCCTGAGGAGAAGAGCTGGTGGTCTGCTGCCCGCTCTGATAACGTCACAGATAATCTCATCGCTCCGTCTGCTCTCCCAAGTATTCTCCTCTTGCTGTCCTCTTCCACTCTTCTTTGCTTTATACCACTTCAAGTTCTGACCCCTTCTGTCTTTTTCCCCCTCCCAGCCTCCATCTTTCTCCTTCCTCTTTCCTTCTGTTCCCTAAATTTGCATGCACCCCCACACCTCTGATTTCAAACCCCATGTCCCCTCCCCATTTGTCTTTTGCTGCTCTGCTGTACTCCTCTGGTGTTTGGGGAAGGTGCATTATTAACTTTTGTTGAAGCCTTTGGGGTCATTTTATCCATCTCTCTCCTCTCCCAAGATTCCTCCTCTTTCTTTCCTCCCTGAAGTTCTTATTTTCCTTTGGCATCCGTTAAGAGATGACACACACATATGTTTACATGGAGAAAAATAACTTCTAAAACAAAAGCTAGCAGGCAATAAACTTACCAGTGTTCCTCCCTATACAGATTTCCACAAATGCTGGTACTGCTTTTTCCCCCTGTGACACACTGCACCCCTGTCCAGATTGCAGAGGGGAACATCACAACTGCTGCTTAGCCAGTAGGTCCCAAGTCTGTAGCAGTGCATAGGATTCTTCCGTCCTAAGTGCAGGACTCTGCACTTGTCCTTGTTGAACTTCATCAGGTTTCTTTTGGCTCAATCCTCTAATTTGTCTAGGTCACTCTGTATCCTATCCCTACCCTCCAGCATATCTACTGCACCCCCCCAGCTTAGTGTCATCTGCAAACTTGCTGAGGGTGCAATCCACCCCATCCTCCAGATCATTAATGAAGATGTTGAATAAAACCAGCCACAGGACCGACCCCTGGGCACTCCACTTGATATTAGACATGGAGCCGTTGATCACTACCCGGTGAGCCCGATGATCTAGCCAGTTCTCTATCCACCTTATTGTCCATTCATCCAACCCATACTTCTTTAACTTGCTGATAAGAATACTGTGAGAGACTGTATCAAAAGCTTTGCTAAAGTCAAGGTATATCACATCCACCATCTTCCCTACATCCACAGAGCCAGTCACCTCTTCATAGAAAGCAATCAGGTTGGTCAGGCATGACTTGTCCTTGGTGAATCCGTGTTGACTGTTCCTGATCACCTTCCTCTCTTCCAAGTGCTTCTAAGTGCACCACCCATCAGCAACTCACCTCACATTCACCCTGAGTGGTTCAGTTTAACCCTAATTATCTGTTGCCTTCTGAATCTCTCTGGTCAGTGGATCTGCGCTCTGCAGTCATCCCTGGAATACCAACCAAGGCCAAGTTACAGCAACCCAGACTCCTGGTCATTCCCTTGGTTGGATCTTCACCTGGTGCCCTGGCCCTGCCGCTGCAGCCCTGCCCAGGCCTAGGTGGTGATGGCAGGGGCCAGCCACACAAGAGCTGATGGCTGGACTGGGGGTTCCTGCCATTGCTCCTCTTTGTGCAGGCTGGGCCTCCCTCCTTTCTGGATCACCGCGGCCGGTTTTCAGGCAGGTGGATCCTGGCCAGCAGGACTCATCTCTCTCCCTTCTGAGCAGAGCAGAGCCCCCCACTGCTCCAGCCCAGAGACCTGTGAGCAGGGTCTCGCCATCACCCGCACAGAGCTGACATTGATGGCAGCAGATCACACACACGCAGAACATGCCCCACCCCTGACACACAGAGCTGGTGTCAGCAGGGACCCCCAGCAGGATCCGCTGCACCCGGGGCATGGGAGAGCAGCCAGCGCTGTCCATTGTGTTCTGTGTGTGGAATGAGTGCTGGAGCTCAAATCTCAAAACACCTTCCCCTCCCCCTGCCCCATCCCCCCACTTACTGTATCCCGCCCTCCTCCAGCTACCCCTGCAGCCACTTGCCCCCTCGCCTTCCTCTCGCCTCCGTCATTCCATGCCCACGTCCCTGCCACCTCCTCTCCCTCCCGCCCCTTCAATCTCTCTCTTCCCCCCGTGCTCTCAGGTCAGCAGCTGCAGCTCTGGTCCATTTGCTCCACACCCTCAGGAGGGGCTCCCCTCACCAGGCCCATCTCCTCCTCCAGCTGCCCCTCACCCTGGCTACCTGCAGGCGCTAAGGCCACACCTGACCCCTTCCCGTGAGTGATGGCAGCGTCTTCCCCAAGCCGCGGCAGCCCCATCCTCAGAGCAGCACGGGCTTAGTCTGCCCTGGGGGTGGGAGTGGGACCAGGACCAGGCAGCTCCTCTCAGCCCTGTGCTGCTGACAATCTCTGACAGGGCTGGGCCGGCTCCTGGGGATCTCTCACCCCCACGATGGGCATGGAGTCAACTGACCTGCAAATGTATCTCCAGGATATGCTCATGGACCTCAGTCTGAGCCCTCAGCACCCCTCAGCGTCAGTCCTGGGGCACCAACCTCCCTCCCTTCCCACCTCTGGACCCACCCCAATCCTAGGAATGTAAAATAGCAAATGGTTAACGGTAAGTATTAGTCTCACCGTTTACAAATTGTGTTAACCTTTTCATCGTTCACTGCATGCGGGGCTGTGCACGTGGAGGGTGAGTGGGGCCACTGCAGGGTGGGACAATGGGGGACTGGGATGTGCAGGGATTCAGGGGAGAGCACTGGCGGCTCAGGGCTTTGGCACCTGCTGAGCAGGCAGCAGAGCGACTGAGCCAGGAGGCAGCAGCTGAGGTGCGCCTGGGTGAAGGGTGTGAGGGGGTCAGGCAGGAACGGGGAGTGCTCCCTGTCCAGGGGCAGGGCCAGGAGCACGGCAGGGGGCAGATGGGCTCGGGGGTGGGCGGGGCATGAGGTGCTTTATTGCCCCTTCCTGCGGGCTGGGGGCAGTGGGCAATGCGCACCCGGGGCAAAGACTGGGAAGCCAGAACGGAGGCACCAGCCAGTGTGGCCGAGGCTCTGTCCCCTCCTGTCCCCCTCCCAACGCCCACCTCACCAGACGAAGCCCACCCCAGGTGCTGGAGTGTGGCCCGGGCAGGGCAGAGACCGCACACCGCCCCCCCCTCCCCGTATGTGTCTTGCTGCGGTGGCTGAACAGCCCCTCCGCCCCCCAACACAGCTGATCCCCCCCTCGGGGAGAGCTCCATGGCGGAGGAGCAGCAGCCTCAGCCACGCACCCTGGGGACACCCACACCCTCCGCCACTCGCTGGGGTGGTGCAGCCGCCGCAGAGCACACTCAGCTGAGGGGATCCCGGTATCCTCGCCCCATGCCAGCGCCACTCACTGGGGAAGCACACAGCATACTGGGGCTACGGATGTAAAATATGGCGTTTAAATGTTTAAACAATATGTTTTTTTTTATCATTTAAACGTTTGTTTAGTTAAATGATATTTTACATCCCTACTCCAGACCCCCCGTTCACCCTGTTCCAGTCCTCCTTTCAAATCAGCCCCAACCTGCTGAATTTCCCACTTCTCCAGTCTTGGCCCCATGGCTATGCCAATAAATCCAATCCTTATCTGCTGCTATAGTCTTGGACCAGCTGTGACAGCCTGTATCCTATGTGCACCCATTTACAGGACTATGACAGATTTTGTATAAAATATACGTTGTGAAGTACATTTGAAAACTCATAATTTGCTGAGCATTATTGTACTAGTAATATATGTGTGAAAATATTGTTTGGAAAGATATAAGATTCTAATGTATGATATTACTAAGACATGTTCCATGTCTTGAGGGCAGTGACAAACCAGTTCCACAGAGAAAAAAGGCTAGCTGACACCACAGCCTGGTGTCATTCGATGGACCATCACCCAGGTAAGTGGCCATTCTTTGGCAGGAAAGAGGGTGTGGGTGAAAAAGCTACATCTTGACAAAACAACAGCTTGGGGTTCCGTCCACACAGACTTTCTGTCTCCTGAACCTCAGCTGGAGATGATTCTCAAAGAAGAGAAAGTGCTATAAGGAGAGAGAGACCAAAGGCCCCAACTTATTCCTCCCTTTCTCTTTACCCATGGCAGTCACAACACCTAACAAAGGGAACAGTTTTGGACTGGTGGAGGAATCCTGATGGAAAGGAATTCAGCCAGTAAGACTACTGAAGCATGTAGTTAGAGAGACCTTTGCTTTGAATTCACTTAGCTTGTTAAGTTACGCATTAATTGCATTTTACTTTTATTTTTTTGTAACCAATTCTGACTTGTATGCCCCATTAGCAAAGCTTTGGCTATGGTCTCTCACAGTATTCTTGTCAGCAAGTTACAGAAGTATGGAGTGGATGAATGGACTATAAGATGGATAGGAAGCTGGCTAGATCATTGGGTTCAACAAAGATCAGCATATCAAACCACTAATTAGCATTTGTTCTTTACCAGTATTATGTACTGTGAAATCTCTGTACTGAAGACTACCTTATTAGGAAAACATGTCTAAGGAGAGTGCTATTGTACAAACCTCTCAAAATTAAACAAACACTGTTTAGGTATCACTTGAAATGTATTTTATTTCATGTTTCGATTGTGTTGAAAATGAAATCGAGCAGGTAATCTAAGGTTCTGAGGTATGAAGTATTAGATAGTTGTAGTGAAAAAAGTATATGAAGTAACCAAATTAATGGTAATTTTTACATCCTGATAGGGAGAGTCTTTTTTTTAAAGTTATTGATACAGTGGTTGCCAAAGCTTGTAAAAGACTGCAGAAGATACATGGCCTTTCAAGTGAGAGAAACTAACTGTCTTTCTCTTTCTTCTTCTGAAATATTAGACAAGTAATTGTTTTCCAGTAACAAATATTAGAATTGAAGATGCAAGATCAGGTTTGCATTCTGCTTTCTGTAACTGGTACAGAATTTGTTTGTCTTTAAAAAGCATGTTTACATTTTGCACTTGTATTTCAATGAGTTACAATAAAATATTTTCATCTCTATTTATAAGTGGTTAGGAATATGGGATTTTGTTGGTTTTATTTTGTTCTCTTAAAGTGTCTAGGCACCAAACCTGTTCACACTCCAAATCCATTCTAGGGAAGCTACAGGGAAGCAGGGGACACTATGTCAGCTCAATCTCACTGCCCCAGGTGGTAAGAGGGAAGGGTGTATGCACAACCCAATGGACATGGCTAGTCAAAAGGTTCTGGGCTCGTCCACATGAGTCACACACCCCTACCGTGGGTCTGTGTGGACAAACACTCAAAGGAGAATTCTCCTTGAGCCTCCCGAAGAGGATGTTATGGCCCTGTGTGTCCCACAGAAGCATCCAGGGGCTGTAGTAGAAGGGAGAATCCCTTCACTCGTTTGTAAAGAAAAGAAAATATTAACTTTCACTCTATGGAGGCAATAACTGCTCCATGGTAAATGTAGCCTTTGTTTTATTTAATTTAGTGATGTTGTATTACACCACTGTGGGTTTGGCTCTGGTTGCTACAATTTCTAGCTCAACAGCGTGAAATTTCCTGTGATGCTTTTCTTAAATTTGGAGGATCTAGGAACATGCAAAGTCCAAGGATAATGACCAGAGACAGAATCACAAGTACCAAGTCTTCTCTGTGTGACAAGTTTTATTAAAGCACTAAATAAAGTTACAATTACCAAGGCATATAGTAATCCTACAAAAACCTACGTAATAATTATAAGTCTAGTCATACTCTCATCCTTAATACTATTTTAGGGTCCGATGGACCTCTCGCTAATTGATCACTAGTACAGGGACAGTTCCTGCAGGAGTTTTTCCTTTGGATATTCCCACATTTACCCAACCAGGGAACCTTTTGTATATTGTAATTCTAAGCACGCCTAACACTTTAGGCATATGCCTGGTGGCAGTCCTCTTTCCCGTATCTGTACTTTCACACCCCATGAACATCGGGGTGTCCCATTTTTCATAGGTTGTTTGTAGTTCCTATTATTGTCATTAGCATCTATACATGACGTGTACCCTGCAGTCAAGACAGACATTCAAAGATGTTACAATCAGGTATCTCATGGTCTCAGACAATACATTGTGGCCATGCTTTACTTAGATGCCTAATACATATTAATCACTCTTAAATATTTATGAATCCTATACTTCTAGAATCCTATAATTTAAATCTATTTAGCATACATTGATTGTATATGGTATAGCACATAAATTCACATAGCACAATGAAAAATGCATGATTAAATGAACTAATCGGTTACATAAACAAAATCTAGGTTAATATGTGTCCTAAAATTCAGCATAAAACTACACAGTCAAGTTCTAAACTACAAGTTCTAAAACCTCCAGTGCTGCTATAGTTAAATAAAAATAATTGAATTAATTTTCATATTATCATTCATAATTCGTGGAAATTATCACATGACATTTCACAGCAAATCGGAAGTTAAACAGGAGAATTATAGGTAGGCTACATCCATAGGTGGGATTGTGGGAGTTACACAGCAGTTAGAACTGGCTGAATAAAGCATTCAGTCACAAATACGTTAGTGAATAGAAATGTTGAGTTGAATGTGAAAAAATATTTACGAACCTTGAAGGTTTCATGAATTTTCACATTAATGGTTTGAAAATCCATAGCATGAATAATTTGTTATTCTCTTGTTTACAAAATTTTAATCCAGAAGCAGAAACAATACCATGTGATTTGGGTGGCCAGGCGGAAGTTACAAATACTAGATACTGACTAGTCTGAATGAACTGCTTGCTAACAACCAATGGGCTGAGAACTGTTCATCCAAACTGTTCAGTGAATACTTATGAATGGTTATTTTTATGAACAGATTCTGATTTCTGTAAATGATTTCTGAACAGAAGTAAGGTCTATATTTACAAGCATATTGACAACAATATTAGTCACAGGGAATCTAATACATCAACCCAAGCTTATTCCAACTCTTAAGTTCAGAAGCGACCTAATAGCTGTAGCCAGAATCTTTAATGGAACCAACATACAATGTTAATAAAGAAGAAATGCTAATAGCCTCATTTACTCATGCTTTGTAGACATCAGCAGTAGGGTCTGAAAGTACAAGGCTGACTAAGAAGCTGATTCAAAGGTAAACTTCCATGCAGAAAAAATTAGGAGGTTAAAGTGTTACAAGGCAATGAAACTCCATTCATGACTACTGAAAAACTGGCAAAGTAGCTAAAGGCGAAATTATAGTAAGTCAATCATTTTCTAAACCAGCCTTTGATACTTGAATATATATGTGTGAATTTTTTTAAAATAGCTTCTATTATAGTAACATCAGCAGCAGCTTGTTCCAAGAGTTTAATGATCTCTTTCTCGTACTGGTTATTTATTTCCTCTATACCTTTTTCCAGTTTTTGTTTCATGGCCTCCTTCTGTTGTTTCAAAGTCTTTTCATCAGGTGAGCCTTTTTTCTTTAATTTCTTATCGAGTTTTTTACATTCTTCATCATACTGAGATATCACAGCTTTTCTTTTTCTTTCCTTCTCTTTCTCATAGGGTTCTCTGAGCATCTTGATTTTTTCTTCAAGTTTCTTCTGAGCATATTCATACATGTCATTAGTATAATGTGAGCCTCCATTCTGCTGCACCATCTTATCAATCATTTCAACCAGCTCTGAAATCTGCTTTTCCTGCTCCTGTCCTTTCGCTTTGTTGTTGAAAGCGCAGCATCGATTCCTGCACTTTTTCATCAACGTCTGAAGATCTTTGTCATTTAACTCTTTTAAATAATCATGTAATGTCCTATCACCTAAGTCGTCTTTTCTGGTGAACAAGAAGATCATGTACTTCACGGCTTCTTCCCCAAAAATGTCTTGTATTCGTTGAACTGTTTTTTTCTCTTCTTCAGTGACACGATCCAGCTGCATCACCAGAACTATAGCATGGGGTCCTGGGGAGGAGACCACGACACAACGCCCTATTTCATTCATAGTTTCTATTAAAGAAACTTTTGTGTCAAAAAGCCCAGGAGTATCAACGACTGCAATGTCCCTGCCTTTCCAATCTCTTCTATTCTTAGTACATTTTACTGTAACGGATTGTGCTGAGATTTTAGACTCAAACCTTTCCACACCAACGATGCTGTTTCCCGTTGCACTTTTCCCAACTCCAGTTTTTCCCACAAGAACAATCCTGAGTTCGGATTTCTCAGTGCACTGGCTGGCAGCTCCTGGGCCTGGAAGAAGTAAGTTTGACAATGTCATTGTACAGATAATAAATTAACAGTGGGTGTGTTTGGGGATTTCCTTTCTGTGATTCTAACTGCTGTAAGGCCTCAGTTAATTGGCATGGAAACATTTTACATTTTGGAGCAGAGTAGCAAAGCGAGTGGTTCGCATTGACAGCCTGTCACCTTTGGAGCACTCGGTTCAGATCTGAGTGAGTTCTCAAGCACACAGCAGGCTCTGGGCTGCAGTGGGCCAGCTCAGTGATCAGGTGTTGTGTCTGGGAGGGACGCTGATCTGGATCCTTCCTGGTCTGTTTTGGAATCTCTCTTCATGGTGTGGTGCTGCCCCCAGGCCTCATTAGCTCCCTGTCCAGCCTGTGCCCCATGCAGAGAGGAGCAGCAGTCACAAGAACCAGCCCAGCAATGTGGGAGCAGCAGAAAGAGCCGGGGCAGGCTAGAGAATGGCCTCCCTGTCTGGCAGAAGATGCCTAGGGAGTTTAATTTGGACCTGACTTTCAGAGAAGTGAAGCACTCCCAGCTCCCCCTGGCTTCAGCTGGAGATTTGGGTGCTCAGCAACTCTTAAAATCAGCCCCTTTGTTTGTATGTTTGGGGTGAGAAGGTAAAAAGAGAAAGGAAGGAGACTAGGGAGAGAAAAAAGGGAATAAAAAAGAGGAAAAGGGGAATGGGGCAAATAATTGGGGCAGACGGATGAAGGGGGAAAAGAGTGAACCATGGGGGGTAGGGGAAGAAAAACAGGAATGAGGAGTAAAAACAGTGAAGGAAAAGAGGGGAAGGCAGGAAGAAAACACGGTAGGAGAGCGACAGAGAGTAGAAGTCGATGGTGAAAATGCACCATGCCCACCACAGCACCTCCTGCCACTCTCGGTTGGAGGAGCTGATTAACGCACCAAAGGGAATAAATGCAATAGGGCTGCATTGCCCGGCGTTAGAGCCAAATCCCCCCTTCTCCACGGCATGGAGCCCTTGGGCCCTCCATGGGTAGCCAGTCGGCACAGCTGCAGAGGAGCAGTGGAGTCCCGCAGAGGAGCCCTCTGGCAGCAACAGCCACAGCATCCCCTGGGCTCTTCCCCGCCTATGGGGTGTGCATGGCAACCAGCGAGGTGGGGAGTGACGTGAAGGGAAATGGTGCCTCCGAATGTTCCAGCGAGTGAGGCCATTCACCAGCTGAGTAACAGCCGGGGAGGCTGAGGCTACGTTTATACTGACGGCGGCAAATTCGTCGCCACCAGATCGATCTCTCTGTATCGATTGAACGGTCGGTATAGACCCGCTCAATCGATCAGGAAGTTGGCTGAGTAAATGCACCCCCTCAGGAAGTGCAGAAGGGAAGCAGAGCAGTCGAGGTGAGTTACGCAAAGGTCAGTGTGAACCAGCCCTGGGTGGCTGAGCAGCCCAGGGAAAGCGGCTCCGGCTGACAGCTGCTGAGTGGAGCTGTCCGCTGGGGAGGACGGGCCTGTCAGGGTGCAGAGCAGCCTCCAGGGGCCTGGAAGCAGGAGAAAATGGCCCTCTGTGGTTTCATTAAAACTTCCCTTCCTGGTGCCCTCTCCCTGTGGTGCCAGGCTGCTCTAGGTCAGCAGAACCGCCCTGGCCACTGCATGGGGTGGTGCAGGGTAGGATCTTTGCAGGCTCATTGGAGGAAGGGAGCTGAGATGCATGAGAGCAGGCTGGCCTGCCCACACGTCATCCCATCACTCTTGGTCAGGGAGGAGCTGCAGAGTCCCAGCAGACTGTCCTCAGGCCAGTTAGCTTGGTGCTGGGATGGAGTATGCCACAGACCATCCTTCCTACTATGCCAGGAAGCCAAGATTGTCTGTGGAGCTGGCAGCGCAGCCTGGGAAAAGCGGGCTGTTTGCAAAAGCTGGAGAACTGTAGGGAGGGGGGCGCAGGGAATTAGAGAAATGTTGGGAAAACTTGGAAAATAATTATTTAAAATGTAGCTGGGGTTTAAAGCCAGTTGTGGGACTGACTGCTGCCCTCCAAGGGGTGGGACTGAGGGAGAAAACCTTTAGTCCAATACAGCTCTGTTGAGTGAGTGTTTGAACTATCATCATTCCAGTGTAAGGACTGTGCTTCAGTGAACCTGCTTTGGTTTCCTCCTGGACCACAGAAAATAATTTCCAACATCACAAAACCTCTGCATGGTTTGGCTTTGATTGTTAGACCATGTCTGCTCTACAGCTTATGTCGGCATAACTCTTGACTCTCAGATGTGTGAATAAGCCGCCAACCTAAGTGCCAGTATAGACAGCAATATGTTAGTGGGACAGCTTATCCCGCTGACATAGCTACCGCTGCTCACAGGGGCTGGAGTGATTAAGTCGACAGGAGAGCTCACTCCCATTGGCTTAGCTCATCTGTACTAGCAGCTGTGCCGCTGTAAGCTCTGTAGTGTAGACATAGCCTGAGTCTTTGCTCCGGACAGAGTTGAGATTGAAATACCCAGGTCTATTGCAGGTCAGGACTGAAGTGCATTGGCAGACATACGAGGAGGCAGCTTAACACACCAGCAGTATCACACCTTTATTTGCATGAGCACAGAAATTTCAAACAGTATCGCATCTAAAATGTAAATGTTTCTCTAATCCAAACACCAAAACCCTACCTGTACTGTCAGAAACAGCGCTGGAGGGAAATTCTTTTTTTTTTTTTCCACACAAAATTTCTAATGTATGTAAAAATAAAACAAAACAAAAAACATAAAAAAGTTTTCAACCTAAATCTATTGGACCAAAGACAATTTTTTGTTTGTTTTCTGATGAAAAGTCAAAATTTGCTGAGGACAGCACCCACTTCTCATAAAACGTTTTGTTTAGTACAAAACCCAATTTTCCATAAGGAAACCAGCTTTGATAGAACCCCCAACACTAGTGAGGTTCTCAATTTCATTGCAGAAATAAGGACAGCATGGGGGAAAAGTCAGTGTCTTACCTTTTTCATCTTCAGTTTTCTGTCGTGGATTGCGCTCCGGCTGAAATATTTGATTTAAGAAAGATGTGATTTTTGCAGAATGGTTAGAACACAGACACAAACAATGCATGGACTAGCGATGTATGGACCTGAGCTCCTGTTGCCCACCTCAGGCTTCATGTGATTATATTTGGGAAGCCCCAGCAGCCCCTGTGCTTACAAACTGAGAAATGAACGTATCTGAGAATTAAGTCATACCCAACTTTCGTGATGATGGCCTCAGAAAAGGCGACTGAAAATGCTCTTCTGGCATCTTGGCCAACCCCCAGTCACCTGTGTGGGACCAGGGCCAATAGAAATCTGCACCACAGGTTACTTGGACCAATCAGTGCAAACTAAGTCAGTGTGAAATGGAAAAAGATTCTCTATATTTCTCTGTATTTCTAATACTTTCATCTCTGTTGCTGTTCTATCTATGGTGGAAGCAAACTCTGTTCTAGGTGGGTGTCAATCACCCTGTGTGCTTCTTATTTATGAAGGTGCTGTGCCAAGGCTAATTAATGAGGATGACTATGGAAGGCCCAGTGAATGTTAGGTCAGGCAATAGTGCTTTATATAGAGAGATGAGAAAGAAAATACAAAAGAATGAAAACAGCCAGAAATGAGGGAAGGGGAGACACAAAATGGAATGGAGATGGACAGAGTGAGGCAGAGACAGAAGGCAGCAAGGCTCCTCGTCATTTTGGGCTAATGGGGTTCAGCCTCAACAATGACATTACAAGTGTGTGTGACTGATGCCCTGCAGAGCACATTGCTACCTGGGAGCTACCGGGGGGGAAGGAGCTGGTCCACTCTTTGGAGGCTGTATTGCATCCTGCTGCCACTACGGTACTCCTGGCCCTGCACACACAGGCTTTGTCTTCACTGCACAGTTAACCTGGGTGACTGGCATCCAGGTCTGAGCACCCAGGTTAGCCTAGCCCACAGCTGGGTGAGCTAGTCTGGGTTTAAAACACCTCCTAACTCAGGTCAGAGGTTCTGGTGTGTGGATGGTGGGGGTTGGGGTAACAGCCCTGGGGTAACGGTGCAGTGAAGAAATACCCACAGCCGGCAGGCGGCAGAGAGGGGCACAGAGGAGAGAATACAGGTTTCTGTGGGACTCTTTCATTTAACCATTGCACAGTAGCCCACGTAAGCAGGACATGCGGTGTCTGCATGTTTCCTAGTGTCTCCGCCCCTGAATGAGAAAAGACAGATCTTGACTTCTGTTCAGTTACTGTGGATGTACCCTAGTGTAACAGAGAGCAGGATCAGACAATTCAGATGATTTCCATTGATCAGCTCACACACAAAAACTTATGGGAGACAGAAGCCAATTGACCCCAAGCCTAAGAGCTGGAGGAATTCCTTCTGAGCCTATGTCTACACTTGCTGTCAAATTCAGTGGCAATTGACGGGAGATATGCAAGCTACACAAAGTAGTTTGCATATCTCCCAATCGACTTCCTAACTCCTACTTACTGCGGTGTCTTCAGTTTGCTGCGCCAATGGGAAATGCACTCCCATCGATGCAGCATTACTCCACCTGGCGGAGATGGATTAATAGTGTCAATTTCCAGGTTGACTGAGTGGGTCTCCCCTTCCACTCAATCGATCCAGATAAATCAATCTGAGAGCGTCGAATTTGCTGCCATCAGTTTAAACATAGCCTGAGATCTGTGCATGGGTGCCAGCACAGGCAGTCACACACTCCTCCTAAGGTGGAGAAGGCTTCTGGCAGCCCATAGATTCCTCCTCACTCCCTTTCATTTCAAAGGAATATTCCAGTTTTGGGAGAGGAGAAAAGTGTGTTTGATTCCCACAACATAACAATGTTCCTGGCTCTCTCAAAAATCTAAGCTTGGCCCTGGGCATCTTTCATATAAACTGTATCCAAAAACTCTTTAGTGAGTTAACAAGCAAGAGTTAACTCATTGGGAGGAGAAATTAGTCCTTGCAGGGTGAATAAATTAAATAACTCAATCCTGTGGATGAGTGTAATTAAAGCAGAGGGGAAGAGATTTGTTCTAATATGATAGTTAAATGAGACAGACAGTTGGCTGTGGAGTGATACAGGGAGGTTGTTCCAGAAGGCAGGAGCTTCAGCTGACAACATTCTGAGTTTGACTGAAGAACTAAAGGAATGAGGAACCAGGAGAGTGGAAGGAGTGGAGATGGGAGAAGCGAGAGGATCATGGGGAAGCCGTGGTTTGTCTGTGGAGGATTTTAAAAGTTCTGAGACCAGTTTTGAATATGATCCAGAAAGCAATAGAAGGAACTTGGGAAAGCTAGAGTGTAGGGAGGTGAGTCAGCCAGAACAGATGAAGGTCTGGATGAGGATTTCAGAGATGATGGTGCAGCAGGCGTGTCCATGGTTCACGCTGCAGGGGCAGCAGATCTGCAGGCATGGAAGATGTAGAGGATCAAATTCAGGGTTAAGGATGATACCAAAGTTAGGGACACGGTAGGGAATGGAGCAAATATCTGGGTCAAGATGCCAGCTGTAAGAGGGGAAGTAGCTATGTCTGAGGAGGTTCCTCTTCCTTCAGAGAAGCCACTCTGCCTAAGACATTGAGCTGAGCAGAGATGTGATGAAGCCGCAATACAAATCTAATCTCTCTGTGAACAATATATGAACGAGATATACATTTGCACCGGAACATTTCATTTAGCTGGACTCTGAAATATATCTCTTTATCGTGATACTCACTGAACTTGAGCTTCCTCCCATAATGGATTCAGTCGTCTGTGAAAAAAGAAAACAAAGCACAAATTGGATTTCCTTGCAGCCATTTATAAAATATACAGCATGATTCTCCTCGGACACACACTGGTGTAAATCAAGAGTAATTTCACTGAAGTCAATAGTTACACTGAGTAGAGCTACAATGAGAAAAGAAGCAGGCGGATAGAACACAAAATTCAAAAAAATGCAATTTTTCCCTCACAGGAAAGGTCTGACAATTCATAAAGAGGAAGGAATAAGATTTCTGGGAAGTTTACTCAATCACTTATTTCATTTTTATTTCCAACTGTTACTCATAATTTTTCATTCTTAATATATTTGTGCTGGTTTCTTGACAACATATTTTAGTTAATGTCAATAAAACCAGCTAATAACCATGCAAACAAAGACCAAATTTAACACCGTTTGTCTCATTGTTTTTGCCTGACCCTGGAAAAGGGATCCCTTAACAGATGAAATCTTCCTGTTGGTCATGGAGTTTAGCCTAAGAACATAAGAACGGCCACACTGGGTCAGACTAATGGGCCACCTAGCCCAGCTTCCTGTCTTCCAACAGTGGCCAATGCCAGGTGTTTCAGAGGGACTGAACAGAACAGGGCAATCATCAAGTGATCCATCCCCTGCCACCCATTCCCAGCTTCTGGCAAACAGAGACTAGCGACACTTCAGAACATGGTTTTGCATCCCTGCCCATTCTGGCTAATGGGTGTAGCCAGACCTGATCTTCTGGCAGGGCCTCTGGCTGACAGGTGGGCTGGCTGAAAAACCCAGACTTCTTGTTTCTGGCCATTTGACTGGAAGCAGGAAATTTGGGAAAGCCACCAGCTGAGAGAGCTCAGTTGCGCAGGTAATTTAAGTCATGCTTGAGTGGGCCTGCTTTCAAAATGGGTGGGCTCTGGCCCACCCAGGCCCACCTGTAGCTATGCCCCTGTTGTCTAATAACCATTGATGGACCTGTCTCCATGACCTTATCTAGTTCCTTTTTGAACCCTGTTATAGTCTTGGTCTTCACAACATTCACTGGCAGAGTTCCACAGGTTGACTGTGCGTTGTGTGAAGAAATAATTCCTTTTGTTCAATTTAAACCTGCTGCCTATTAACTTCATTTGGTGACCCCTAGTTCTTGTGTTATTAGGTGTAAATAACGCTCCTTTATTTACTTTCATAGCATCATAGAATCATAGAGTTGGAAGGGACCTCAGGAGGTATCTAGTCCAACCCTCTTCCCAAAGCAGGACTAACCTCAGCTAAATCATCCCAGACAGGACTTTATCAAGCCACAGCTTAAAAACCTCTAAAGATGGAGATTCCACCACCTCCCTATGTAACCCCTTCCAGTGTTTCACAACCCTCCTAGTGAAAACTTTTTCCTAATGTTCAACCTAGACCTCCCCCACTGCAACTTGAGACCGTTGCTTCTTGTTCTGTCATCTGCCACCACTGAGAACAGCCTAGCTCCATCCTCCCTGGAACCCCCTTTCACGTAGTTAAAGGCTGCTATCAAATCCCCCCTCATTTTTCTCTTTTGCAGACTAAACAAGCCCAGTTCCCTCAGCCTCTCCTCATAAGTCATGAACTCCAGCCCTCTGCTGTACTCTCTCCAACTTCTCCACATGCTTTCTGTAGTGGGGGGCCAAAAACTGGACACTATACTCCAAATATGGCCTCACCAGTGCCGAATAGAGTGTTAAAGGCTGCTATCAAATCCCCCTCATTCTTTCATGAGTTGGTACAGTTAATTTAGAAGCCTGGGAAGTGTATGAGGAGTTTAGCTCTTTGCCCCCAATGAGCATGTCTTTGCATTTATCAACAGTGCATTTTACTTGCTGTCTATTTGCCTGTTCCCAGAGCTTGTTTAGGCCTCTCTGAAGCTCCTCACAGCCCTCTCCCATCCTGACTAACCTCAGCTTTGTGCCATCTGCACATTTTGCTCCCTCACTGCTCACCGCTCTTTCTAGATCACTAATAATGATATGAAGCAACCTGGGACCTAGCACGCAGCTTTGAGTCCCAGCTGTTCTCCTTCTGCCACGATGCAAGTTGACCATTTCATCCAGCAAAGTCCCTTGGTCTGTACTCGACTCACTAGCCCACTCGAAGGGCTCACTGCACTGTTTACACTGCTACTGTGACCTGCGCTAGCAGGATTCAAGCTGGCTTGGCGAGGGGAGCCCATGTACGGCTTGTGCTGTGCAGAGAGACCCTCAGACTTCCAGAAGGCCTTAGACAAAGTCCGGCACTAGAGGCTATTAAGGAAGCTAAGTTGTCATGGGGTGAGAGGTAAAGTATAGTCACAGATCAGACACTGGCTAGAAGACAAAGCAAAGAGCAGGATCAC
>NW_027133133.1:0-6362 GCF_026122565.2 Emydura macquarii macquarii | reverse complement strand
GCAGAAATAACGATTGTTCCGCGGTACTCTAAAGACTTTAGTCTTTGGAGTGCCGCTGAACCCTCATTGCCGAAAACAATGTAGATGCTTCTACACTTTGAGCTTTTGTTATCAAAGCCAATATGGTAAAAACAACGAGGGTTCCGCGGCACTGTAAAGACTATAGTTCCACGGCACTTTAGTCTTTAGAGTGCTGCAGAACCCTCGTTGCCGAAAACAATGTAGATGCTTCTACACTTTGAGCTTTTGTTATCAAAGCCAATATGGCAAAAACAACGAGGGTTCCGCGGCACTTTAGTCTTTAGAGCGCCGCGGAACCCTCGTTGCCGAAAACAATGTAGATGCTTCTACACTTTGAGCTTTAGTTATCAAAGCCAATATCGCAAAAACAACGAGGGTTCCGCGGCACTCTAAAGACTTTAGTCTTTAGAGAGGCGCGGAACCCTCGTTGCCGAAAACAATGTAGATGCTTCTACACTTTGAGCTTTTGTTATCAAAGCCAATATGGCAAAAACAACGAGGGTTCCGCGGCACGGTAAAGACTTTAGTCTTTAGAGTACCGCGGAACCCTCGTTGCCGAAAACAATGTAGATGCTTCTACACTTTGAGCTTTTGTTATCAAAGCCAATATCGCAAAAATAACGATTGTTCCGCGGCACTCTAAAAACTTTAGTCTTTGGAGTGCCGCGGAACCCTCGTTGCCGAAAACAATGTAGATGCTTCTACACTTTGAGCTTTTGTTATCAAAGCCAATATAGCAAAAACAACGAGGGTTCCGCGGCACTCTAAAGATTTTAGGCTTTAGAGAGCCGCGGAACCCTCGTTGCCGAAAACAATGTAGATGCTTCTACACTTTGAGCTTTTGTTATCAAAGCCAATATGGCAAAAACAACGAGGGTTCCGCGGCACTTTAGTCTTTGGAGTGCCGCGGAACCCTCGTTGCCGAAAACAATGTAGATGCTTCTACACTTTGAGCTTTGTTATCAAAGCCAATATGTCAAAACAACGAGGGTTCCGCGCCACTATAAAGACTTTAGTCTTTAGAGTGCCGCGGAACCCTCGTTGCCGAAAACAATGTAGATGCTTCTACACTTTGAGCTTTTGTTATCAAAGCGAATATGGCAGAAAACAACGATTGTTCCGCGGTACTCTAAAGACTTTAGTCTTTGGAGTGCCGCGGAACCCTCGGTGCCGAAAATAATGTAGATGCTTCTACACTTTGAGCTTTTGTTATCAAAGCAAATATGACAAAAACAACGAGGGTTCCGCGGCACTCTAAATACTTTATTCTTTCGAGCGCCGCGGAATCCTCCTTGCCGAAAACAATGTAGATGCTTCTACACTTTGAGCTTCTGTTATCAAAGCCAATATGGCAAAAACAACGAGGGTTCCATGCCACTGTAAAGACTTCAGTCTTTAGAGTGCCGCGGAACCCTCGTTGCCGAAAACAATTTAGATGCTTCTACACTTTGAGATTTTGTTATCAAAGCCAATATGGCAAAAACAATGGGTTCCGCGGCACATTAGTCTTTAGAGTGCCGCGGAACCCTCGTTGCCGAACACAATGTAGATGCTTCTACACTTTGAGCTTTTGTTATCAAAGCCAATATGGCAGAAATAACGATTGTTCCGCGGTACTCTAAAGAATTTAGTCTTTGGAGTGCTGCGGAACCCTCGTTGCCGAAAACAATGTAGATGCTTCTACACTTTGAGCTTCTGTTATCAAAGCCAATATGTCAAAAACAACGAGGGTTCCGCGCCACTCTAAAGACTTTAGTCTTTAGAGTGCCGCGGAACCCTCGTTGCCGAAAACAATGTAGATGCTTCTACACTTTCAGCTTTTGTTATCAAAGCAAATATGGCAAAAACAACGAGGGTTCCGCGGCAAAGACTTTAGTCTTTAGAGTGCTGCGGAACCCTCGTTGCCGAACACAATGTAGATGCTTCTACACTTTGAGCTTTTGTTATCAAAGCCAATATGGCAGAAATAAACGATTGTTCCGCGGTACTCTAAAGACTTTAGTCTTTGGAGTGCCGCGGAACCCTCGTTGCCGAAAATAATGTAGATGCTTCTACACTTTCAGCTTTTGTTATCAAAGCCAATATGGGAAAAACAATGGGTTCTGCGGCACTATAGTCTTTAGAGCGCCACGGAACCCTCGATGCCAAAACAATGTAGAACCTTCTACACTTTGAGCTTTTGTTATCAAAGCAAATATGGCAAAAACAACGAGGGTTCCGCGGCACTGTAAAGACTTTAGCCTTTAGTGTTCCGCGCAACCCTCGTTGCCGAAAACAATGTAGATGCTTCTACACTTTCAGCTTTTGTTATCAAAGCAAATATGGCAAAAACAACGAGGGTTCCGCGGCACTTTAGTCTTTAGAGTGCCGCGGAACCCTCGTTGCCGAACACAATGTAGATGCTTCTACACTTTGAGCTTTTGTTATCAAAGCCAATATGGCAGAAATAACGATTGTTCCGCGGTACTCTAAAGACTTTAGTCTTTGGAGTGCCGCGGAACCCTCGTTGCCGAAAACAATGTAGATGCTTCTACACTTTGAGCTTCTGTTATCAAAGCCAATATGTCAAAAACAACGAGGGTTCCGCGCCACTATAAAGACTTTAGTCTTTAGAGTGCCGCGGAACCCTCGTTGCCGAAAACAATGTAGATGCTTCTACACTTTCAGCTTTTGTTATCAAAGCCAATATGGCAAAAACAACGAGGGTTCCGCGGCACTTTAGTCTTTAGAGTGCTGCGGAACCCTCGTTGCCGAAAACAATGTAGATGTTTCTACACTTTGAGCTTTTGTTATCAAAGCCAATATGGCAGAAATAACGATTGTTCCGCGGTACTCTAAAGACTTTAGTCTTTGGAGTGCCGCGGAACCCTCGTTGCCGAAAATAATGTAGATGCTTCTACACTTTGAGCTTTTGTTATCAAAGCCAATATGGCAGAAACAACGAGGGTTCCGCGGCACTCTAAAGACTTTATTCTTTCGAGCGCCGCGGAATCCTCCTTGCCGAAAACAATGTAGATGCTTCTACACTTTGAGCTTCTGTTATCAAAGCAAATATGTCAAAAACAACGAGGGTTCCGCGCCACTGTAAAGACTTTAGTCTTTACAGTGTCGCGGAACCCTCGTTGCCGAAAACAATTTAGATGCTTCTACACTTTGAGCTTTTGTTATCAAAGCCAATATGGCAAAAAACAACGAGGGTTCCGCGGCACTCTAAAGACTTCAGAGCGCCGCGGAACTCTCGTTGCCGAAAACAATGTAGATGCTTCTACACTTTCAGCTTTTGTTATCAAAGCCAATATGGCAAAAACAACGAGGGTCCCGCGGCACTGTATAGACTTCAGTCTTTAGAGCGCCGCGGAACTCTCGTTGCCGAAAACAATGTAGATGCTTCTACACATTGAGCTTTTGTTATCAAAGCCAATATGGCAAAAACAACGAGGGTTCCGCGGCACGGTAAAGACTTTAGTCTTTAGAGTGCCGCGGATCCCTCGTTGCCGAAAACAATTTAGATGCTTCTACACTTTGAGCTTTTGTTATCAAAGCCAATATGGCAGAAATAACGATTGTTCCGCATTACTCTAAAGACTTTAGTCTTTGGAGTGCCGCGGAACCCTCGTTGCCGAAAACAATGTAGATGCTTCTACACTTTGAGCTTTTGTTATCAAAGCCAATATGGCAAATACAACGAGGATTCCGCGGCACGGTAAAGACTTTAGTCTTTAGAGTGCCGCGGAAGCCCTCGTTGCCGAAAACAATGTAGATGCTTCTACATTTTCAGCTTTTGTTATCAAAGCCAATATGGCAAAAACAATGAGGGTTCCGCGGCACTCTAAAGACTAAAGCCGTTATAGTGCCGCGGAACCCACGGTGGCGAAAACAATGTAGATGCGTCTACACTTTGAGCTTTTGTTATCAAAGCCAATATGGCAAAAACAACGAGGGTTCCGCGGCACTTTAGTCTTTTGAGTGCCGCAGAACCCTCGTTGCCGAAAACAATGTAGATTCTTCTACACTTTGAGCTTTTGTTATCAAAGCCAATATGGCAGTAATAACGATTGTTCCGCATTACTCTAAAGACTTTAGTCTTTGGAGTGCCGCGGAACCCTCGTTGCCGAAAACAATGTAGATGCTTCTACACTTTGAGCTTTTGTTATCAAAGCCAATATGGTAAAAAAAACGAGGGTTCTGTGGCACTGTAAAAACTTTAGAGTGCCGCAGAACCCTCGTTGCCGAAAACAATGTAGATGCTTCTACACTTTGAGCTTTCGTTATCAAAGCCAATATGGCAAAAACAACGAGGATTCCGCGGCACTTTAGTCTTTAGAGCGTCGCGGAACCCTCGTTGCCGAAAACAATGTAGATGCTTCTACACTTTGAGCTTTTGTTATCAAAGCCAATATGGTAAAAATAACGAGGGTTCCGTGGCACTGTAAAAACTTTAGAGTGCCGCAGAACCCTCGTTGCCGAAAACAATTTAGATGCTTCTACACTTTGACCTTTTGTTATCAAAGCCAATCTGCAAAAAACAACGCGGGTGCCGCGCCAATTTAGTCTTTAGCGCGCCGGGGAACCCTCGTTGCCGAAAACAATGTAGATGCTTCTACGCTTTGAGCTTTTGTTATCAAAGCCAATATGGCAAAAACAACGAGGGTTCCGCGGCACTGTAAAGACTTTAGTCTTTAGAGTACCGCGCAACCCTCGTTGCCGAAAACAATGTAGATGCTTCTACACTTTGAGCTTTTGTTATCAAAGCCAATATGGCAAAAACAACGAGGATTCCGCGGCACTTTAGTCTTTAGAGCGTCGCGGAACCCTCGTTGCCGAAAACAATGTAGATGCTTCTACACTTTGAGCTTTTGTTATCAAAGCCAATATGGTAAAAATAACGAGGGTTCCGTGGCACTGTAAAAACTTTAGAGTGCCGCAGAACCCTCGTTGCCGAAAACAATTTAGATGCTTCTACACTTTGACCTTTTGTTATCAAAGCCAATATGGCAAAAACAACGAGGGTTCCGCGGCACTTTAGTCTTTAGAGTGCCGCGGAGCCCTCGTTGCCGAAAACAATGTAGATGCTTCTACTCTTTGAGCCTTTGTTATCAAAGCCAATATGGCAAAAACAACGAGGGTTCCGCGGCACTGTAAAGACTTTAGTCTTTAGAGTACCGCGCAACCCTCGTTGCCGAAAACAATGTAGATGCTTCTACACTTTGAGCTTTTGTTATCAAAGCCAATATGGCAGAAATAACGATTGTTCCGCAGTACTCTAAAGACTTTAGTCTTTGGAGTGCCGCGGAACCCTCGTTGCTGAAAACAATGTAGATGCTTCTACACTTTGAGCTTTTGTTATCAAAGCCAATATGGCAGTAATAACGATTGTTCCGCATTACTCTAAAGACTTTAGTCTTTGGAGTGCCGCGGAACCCTCGTTGCCGAAAACAATGTAGATGCTTCTACACTTTGAGCTTTTGTTATCAAAGCCAATATGGTAAAAACGAGGGTTCTGTGGCACTGTAAAAACTTTAGAGTGCCGCAGAACCCTCGTTGCCGAAAACAATTTAGACGCTTCTACACTTTGAGCTTTTGTTATCAAAGCCAATATGGCAAAAACAACGAGGATTCCGCGGCACGGTAAAGACTTTAGTCTTTAGAGTGCCGCGGAAGCCTCGTTGCCGAAAACAATGTAGATGCTTCTACATTTTCAGCTTTTGTTATCAAAGCCAATATGGCAAAAACAATGAGGGTTCCGCGGCACTATAAAGACTAAAGTCTTTAGAGTGCCGCGGAACCCTCGTTGCCGAAAACAATGTAGATGCTTCTACACTTTGAGCTTTCGTTATCAAAGCCAATATGGCAAAAACAACGAGGGTTCCGCGGCACTTTAGTCTTTAGAGTGCCGCGGAACCCTCGTTGCCGAACACAATGTAGATGCTTCTACACTTTGAGCTTTTGTTATCAAAGCCAATATGGCAGAAATAACGATTGTTCCGCAGTACTCTAAAGACTTTAGTCTTTGGAGTGCCGCGGAACCCTCGTTGCCGAAAACAATGTAGATGCTTCTACACTTTGAGCTTCTGTTATCAAAGCCAATCTGTCAACAACAACGAGGGTTCCGCGCCACTATAAAGACTTTAGTCTTTAGAGTGCCGCGGAACCCTCGTTGCAGAAAACAATGTAGATGCTTCTACACTTTGAGCTTTTGTTATCAAAGCCAATATGGCAAAAACAACGAGGGTTCCGCGGCACTTTAGTCTTTAGAGTGCCGCGGATCCTCGTTGCCGAAAACAATGTAGATGCTTCTACACTTTGAGCTTTTGTTATCAAAGCCAATATGGCAGAAATAA
>NW_027133132.1:0-61450 GCF_026122565.2 Emydura macquarii macquarii | reverse complement strand
ATAAGAATCAGAGGCAATCCAGGGTGGGGGCACGAGGGGTCAGGTGACCATGCAGATTTCTGCCAGGGTTTGCTGGCCAGGCCCCCTCCCTGTCCAGCAGCTCCTGGAGCAGGCTGCAAGCTGTGACCCCGGGGAGACGGAGAAGCAAACACTTTGCTGTGGGAGCTGCAGGGAGGGGCAGCTGAGAGCAGAGCGTGTGTGTGCCTTTGAACCGTGCCCTCTGCCCACCATCAGCAGGTTCCAGCCGCCTCTGATCAGAACAGTGAGAATACAAATAAAAAGAGTAAAATGCAGCTCGGCCCTGCTGTTTGTGGCAATGACACATGGAACTCAGCTGGTGCCAGCCAAGAGTAACCTGGGAGCTGCTACCCAGCACAGTCATAAGGGCCCCCCTGGGCATTCATTAGAACACCTGCATTTTAATTAACCCCAAAGGCCATTCCACATCATGGTATGTTATGACTGGGCTGGGATAATCTGTCTACAGAGACTAATTATAACTTCTGTCTTCTGCCACTTCAGTCCGGCTCCCAAATAAGATGCCCACCACAGGAACAGCAAGAAATGACAGCGATGAAAAGAATTGCAAAGGGCCTAACTGACACTGCTCTGCTATGGCAGCAGCAAACAGATCCATGAGCTCAGTGCTGACAAATCCCTAACACAGCCCTGCTTCCCTGGCTCTGTCACACCCTCTGTGTGTGGGGTCTATGGACTGGTTTAGGTTACAGGCTATGCCAGCGATGTAGCTAACCACTGATAAGCCTTTAGCATCGAGGCACAGTAGAGGTGCAAGACGAGCCTTACTAGGCCAGTGAAGGAGGAGCTTTGTTAAGTTAAATGAACCTTAATTCTCTAAAGATCCTTTCCTCCCACGAACACTGGTTTTGCAAACGGCTGGGTAAGAGAACATGAACGAGACCCAGAAAGACGCAGAGCAATGTTCATCCCAGTGGAAAGAGAAGGGATGGTGTTGAGGATAATGCTGAGACTGGAATCAAGAACATCTGGGTCAGATTCCCGGCCCTTCCACACTCTCCTTTTGTGACCTTAGACAATTCAATCAGTCTGAGATTTTCAAGAAAGCCAATAGGAGTTAGGAGCCCAACGCCCACTGCACTAGAATGAGTTTTGGGATCCTGGTTCCATTGAAAATCTCACCCTCTAATTCTCTCTGCCTCAGTTCCCCCTTGTAAAATGGGCCGGTAACCCTTCCTCTGTTTGTGAACTCTGAAAGGCAGGGACTGTCTCACGCTGTGTCTGAGCAGCACCCAGGACATTGGGGCCATGATTTTCCTGGAGTTGCTAGGGACCATAATACTGCCAGTCTGTACTGGATAGCAAAAAGTGATGCCAAGTGGTGCACGGGACATACGCTGTCCATCTGCACAGCGCTGACTTTCACCCTCACAGATAATCACACAACTGCAGGACTACATCCATGTGCACAAAGAGACAGAAGGGGGCACAGGAGCAGTGGCTAATACAAACCAAGGAGAAAGCTCTTTTGGCTACACAGACCACTAGGTGAACACCTGGCCCAGTTCACTTCTATTTCACACTTCTGGGTGGAATTCGCTGGCTTGTGTTACACGGCAGGAGAGACTAGATGATAATAAACATCCCATGTCCCCTCATCAGTTATGGGTTAGATTCTCAGCTGGTGTAAATCTACATAGCCCCTTTGAGTCCAATGGAGTTACTCAGGATTCAGATCATGGTGAGTGAGATGAGAAACTGCAGCCTGGTGGAGATGAGGATCCGGCCCTTTCAGTTTACTAGTGCTACCTTTATTTATGCCAGCTGAGCAGCTGGTCCTGTGGGTCTGTGAGTGACCTCTAAAATGATGCAAAATCTCAGTTAATTGGTGACTCTGCTGAGGTCTCAGACCAGGAGCCTGGAGGGGATTGAGAGACCGGGTCCCAAAGGGACCTTGGGTGATTTAAAGACCATGGACAGCCTAAAGGCTGTGGGAAGCTGTGAAAAAGCTCTGGGCTCTGCAGCAGCCTGTGGCAATAGGCTGTGGACATCCCTGGCTACCTTCGGAGACGATTAGGTCTGCAGGCTGGATAACAAAAGCACAGACCGGGCACCTCTGCTGTGTGATGTGCTGTTTTGGCTAAGAAATCTGGACGCTTCTACACAGGGGTCACGGCCAGGGGGAAGAGGATACATTGGATTCAGCTGGATCGTCCTCTCGCAATGCAGCCAGTGTAAGACATCTGGTCTGGTAAAGATTTTCTCTGTCCCTCACTCTCTTCCTTTCTTGAAATCTGTCAGCCTCGGCCTCACTCAAGGACAATGTTACCCAAATATTTTCTTTAGAGAAAAATCTGTCCATGCTTCTCTCTGCAGTACCTGTCTGCCTGTCTCTGTTGCGGCTGTGTATCATTTATCCCCCTCTCTCCGTTAATATCTGTGTGGCTATGTACACACCACAGCTTAGGGCAGTATAAGTTATGTTGTTCAGGGGACTGAATAAGCCAGTGTAAGTTACACCGACCTAAGTGCTGATGTGGACAATTCTGTGTGGATGGGAGAGCTTCTCCCACAGACATAGCTATCGCTGTTCGCGGGGGCTGGAGTATTTAACATGACGGTAGAGCTCTGTCCCATCGGCTTAATGTGTCTGTACTAGCAGTGCTACAGAGATGCTGCTGTAAGCTCTGTAGTGTAGCCAGCAGGTGATAACCCCAACATGGCCCCTTCTCCCTTTCAACAGCACCTCTCATGCATGGGGAAATCTCCCTGAGAAAATGCAAATAGACACGTCATTTTTGTCCTTCAGATCTGACCTTAAAAATCCCGTCACGATATTTACAGAACGCAGCCTGCTGATTATGGCTGAGTAGATGACAAGCTGTCGCTATTCCTCTTTCCGTTTCCCCGTCTCTATTACACTCATAAAGACCACCAAACAATTCATATCATTAACAAAGCTGGGACAATTCTTCACCAGATTTATTTGTTCATATGTTGCATCCGCACCCTCTCCTTTAACACAAACACAGAGCAGCACCTACATTGATAAAAATGAATCCCTGCCAAAACAAAGTACTCCACTGCACACACAATAATTCCTCTACAGAAAGGATGAGAGAAAGAACAAACCACATATGATAAATATTAGTCATATCACCTAATCCACAAGTGGAAGGCTCTAAGATACCCCATCTTTATCAACATAGTAAGTGTCTTTATAGAATAGAGTTGAAGAAATTAGAAAAGGAGATGAAAGAAGAGAAGAAACTGGAATGGAGTAGGACATCCCCTTTGTTTGTTCATCTTTGGATGGTAAGATCTTCAAGGCAGACGTTTTTTCTTTCTGCGTTCTGCACTGCACAGTGAGGACCTGATCCCAACCTGCTCATCTCATTAGCCATCCTCCGTGACTCCCCCCTGCGCACCCTCATGTACTTCTTAGTATGCTCTATGAGAACTGAATAGATAGAAGATGGTTGAATGGAAAAGAAGAAAGGAGAATTAAATTGAGTAGCATCAAATAGAATCGATCAAATATTAGAGTCCTGATTCTCCACACACTTTCACCTAATTTATGACGGTTAGAAAGGTTTACCCTTGTAGATTAAATTGTAGTGTGCTAAGGAATAAACAAACCATAATTTATTGAGTTTGCTAATCTGGCTGCATTATCTCTGTGCTTCCAGGAATGACCCTGTCTCGCATGGAAATGGAGAATCGCACTGTGGTGTCAGAATTCATTCTCTTGGGGATCCCCAACACCAAAGGCCATGAGACCATCCTTTTCATCGGCTTCTTAGCTTTCTACCTCTGCACCCTGCTGGGCAACCTGCTCATTTTATCAGCCATCCTCGCTGACTCCCGCCTGCACACCCCCATGTACTTCTTCCTCTCCAATCTGTCCGTTCTGGACCTTGTATTGGCCTCCATCAGCACCCCTAAATTGCTAGTCGATCTGTGGGCCAAAAGTAGAACCATCTCACTGGGAGGGTGCATGTCCCAAGTCTTCTTCTTCCACTTCCTAGGCAGCACCGAGTGCCTGATCTACACCGTCATGGCCTTTGACAGATACATGGCCATCTGCCACCCTCTGCGCTACCTGATCATCATGAACTGGAGGGTGTGCACCATCCTGACTGCCAGCACCTGGATCACGAGCTCCTTTCATGCCACCATTCTCACCAGCCTGACTTTCACGCTGCCCTACTGCGGTCCCAATGTGGTGGACTATTTCTTCTGTGACATCTTCCCTGTGGTGAAGCTGGCCTGCGCGGACACGTACGTCATCAAGACCGTGACCTTTACCAACACTGGGGTGATGCCCATGACCTGCTTCTTCCTCATCCTCGTATCCTACGTCCGCATCGTCTACTCCATCCTGAAGATGAACTCAGGCGAAGGGCGACGCAAAGCAGCCTCCACTTGCTCCTCACATCTGACGGTGGTGACGCTGTTCTTTGGGCCCTGCGCCCTGGTCTACATGCAACCACGTCAGAGCAAAGTGCTGGTGACCTTTGTGCAGCTCTTTGGTTATGTAGCTACGCCCGTGCTGAACCCGATCATCTACACACTGAGGAACAAGGAGGTGAAAGGAGCTCTGCGGAAACTGAGAGGGAGTCAGACGACTGCACGTTGATGTGCTGCATCTGCAGAAGTAGCATGTGGCTGAGCATTGAAATAAGTCTACAAATTCATCCACATCGCTCTTATGTGGCTTATGTGAGAGTTTCTCTCTCTCCTTTCGCGTAGAGCCCTACCTGTGTATCTGGAGCTCTACAAATCATAGAAGTGCTCCTAAAAGCATCTAGCTGTCTTGGACATGCTTTCAGGCTGATATTTTCAAAGCTGCCTAAAGGATAGGCACACTCAGCCTGCATTAAAATTAATAGGAATTGGAGAACCAATCTTCTAGCTGACTTTGAAAATCTCAGCCTCATTACACAAATCTACAGAAGCCACGGCAGCATCTTCTGCAAACTCAAAAAAAGGAAGAAAATAATTCCCTTCATCAGCTAGCACGGACCCAATGTCAGCAGCACCTGACCTATTGAGGAGTCTCAGTGCATTCCACTAGGCACCTCATTCTCTTTGTAAATGTAGACCTTAGGTCACATTTTAAAGGATATTTAGGCACCAGTGGGATCTTTCAAAAACACCTAGCTCCCAGGGAGAACTGGGCTTCTTAATGGCTTTTGAAAACGGGCTTACTCTCCTACGTCACTTCGGTGGTTTTGTAAATTTTACCCTCTACTCAGACAGAGAGATAGAAAGAGAAATAAGAAAGGAAGAAAACATGCTAATAGGAGATTTAATGGCTGTGAGAACTCTACACTCCTCACAGGCACTGTATTTTGGACTTGTTGTACATTTGTATTGTGTCTTCTGCATCCGTTGCATTTGAATTTTGAGCAACATTTAATGTGGATAAAACCTAAACCTACGACTAAAATGAGGGTTTTTTGTTTTTCACCCTCAGCTGTTTTATTGGAACTTGTCTCTAAGTTGCTTCTTCTTAGTGTGCAAATTAAAAATAAAGCTGGAAACCAGTGTGTGGAGAGGACTGGACCCATTTATGAGACTGGCAAATAAAAAGTGAAATTTAAGAAAACAATAAAAACATGAAAGGAAAAAAAATGTTGGAATTTGGGGCTGGGGTTTCCAAAGAGCCCAAGGAAATTAAAAGTCCTCTTTGAAATTCCCAGCCTAAAGTGGAGGTGTGATATTATGTTCATTTTTTTTTTTTGCAGAGGGTGAGTTTAACAGTTATATACCACTTACGTCCTAAAATATGTATTATATTTGCACATTTAGCCCGAAAACCTGATCACCACAAGATATTACTGAGATCAACAGTTTAGTAGATTTCAGAAAAGGATCAGACATTTATATGAATCATGAACATTGTGAGTTGTATAAACCCCCCTCACCATTGTCGTCAAGGACTAGTTGTACATTTTCCGTTGAAGTTTTTCTTTGATGGAAAATTGGGTTTTCAAGGGACCTGCACAGGGGTAAACATCACCCTCTAGATGGGAAAGGGAGCTTCTGCAATTGAAAACCTGCTTACAACAACACACAATCAGCTGGGCACCAAGGAAAGTAATTCTACTGGGCCAGAAATGTATAGAAATCTCACTGCATATAGCGATGGCCACTTTGACATCACTTGGCGATCTGAACCACTGACTCCAGTGGAGCTACAGCTGGTTCACTCCAGTTGGGGAATCTGGTCCATGGACTCCAGTGCAGGTAGAGCAGATTCACAGCAGTCAGGGATCTGTCCTATTTAACGCCGTGTGGATCTCTAACAATGCCTAGAGCTCTGGCTCCATTGTGGTAAGAACTGTGCAGGGTCAGTCCTTGCCCTAAGGAGCTGATTCTCTAAATTGCCAAAAGAGGCATCATTATCCCCATTTTACAGATGGGAAATTAAGGCACACACACATCAAATGACACAGGGAGTCTAAGGTGGAGCTGGGAACTGAGACGGTCTGTCTGGAGTCCCACCCAAGCGCCCTCACCACAGATCCAGCCGCCCTTGTGAAATATTGAGCATGGTCTTTTGTAGCACTGAAGGGCCTGTCCAGGATCCCCGTCAAGGTTCATGGCCCCATTGTGCTGAGTGTGGCACTAGACAGACAGACAGGGTGTGCTCCAAAGACGGGACGTGCTGACGGGAGACAAGACGTGTTCGTGTGGCATAGCAGGGGAAGGGGTGGAGGTTTACAAAAATAAGACCATGGGGTGACACACGTAATTTTCTTTGTATGAGCTGAGGAGCGTGGACAGTTCCAAGGGGTGGGATAAGGGCATGGATGAACCAATGGGCTGATGCAGCTTGGCTGTTGCTATGTCCCTAAAGAACGTCAAACATGCTGGATTCTTCCCTGGGATCCCTTCTTATAGGATCCTGAAATTCTGTTTTTCCTTTTCGCATTAGAAGATAAGAGCCACAGTCACGGCCCAGGACCCCATTGCGCCAGGGGCTGTACAAATACAGAACAAAGACACAGCTCCTGCCCCACGATGCTAATCCCATGCCCCTCCCCCCGAGAGGTCAGAATGGCTTTTCTATGGCCCCTGTGACGGCAGCCCCACCTCCAACCAGGCCTGAATGGATTTAGCCTTGCCGCCCTGGGTTTTGTGCAATCAGAAAATAACCCTCATGGAGAAATGAATTCCAAGTGACTTGCCCAAGGTCATACGGTGAGTCTGTGGCAAAGATGGAAAAAGAACCCAGGAGTCCTGACCCCCCACCCCACCTTGCTCTTACCACATGAAAGAGAAATGCAATCCAAGAGTCATGCATGCTAAGATGTCCTTCTCTAGCCATAAGAGTATGGGAACAAACGCCCCCAGAAGGAGGGCTAGAACCCAGGAGTTCAAGCGTTAGACCCCTACGCTCCTCCCAGAGCCACAGATAGAACTAGGAGTCCTGAGAACCATCTCCAAGTCATCCAGTTCTCAGGCAGCTCCTGCTGAAGGCAGGATAAATCATAGCTCAGGCCTGGGCAGTTTCCTGCCCCACCCCCCCCCCCCCCCCCAACTCATCAGCGTGTCTTTCATCTCCTTGTTCCTCAGTGTCTATATGAGGGGGTTGAGGGATGGGGTCTGTTTCTATGACTGATTTGTTTACATTTCTCCTTCAGCTTTTCTCTCTGCAGTGTCTTATAACCTCACACCTTGTTTCTGCCATTCCTCCTCTTCACTCCCCCCGCCCGGCCCCTTGTGTATTTCTCTCCCTCAAGGTCGCTCACAGCTGCGCCAATATTAAGCTGTTTACTTTTGCTGGGTTTTTAAGCACATAATGATGATGCTCCAGGGGACATTATTAGAAGCCTGGTTTGGGCAAAGTGAAGACGACCCACATATTTCTTTAGTGAGAGAGCCCGGGGGGCCTTGCTTGAATGGAGCACTCCTGCAGATTGCACCTGGTGCTGGCAAAGACCAGTACACGAAAGTGCCTTGCTTAATGTAATGCAACAATTCTGACAGAACACTGCTCTGGCTGGTATCTTAGGCCTCTCCCCACATCCAGACCCCCGCCAGTCAGTCTGAGCACACTGCTCTGCTAGAGGAGGATGCTTTGCAGAGCGTGGAGCGGGCGACCCACTCGGATGTGCTTGGAGTCAGTGCTAATCCCAATGTCCCAGAAAAGTTCTCGGGGGCACTGTGCTGGAGGGAGGAGGGTGGGGGGCTCAGTAGATAGCCCTGTTCTCTCTGGGTGTGTCTACACAGGGATCAAAAACCTGCAGCTGGTCCTGTGCCAGCCGGGGCTGTGTGGCAAGTCTTTTATCCCTGTGTAGCTGTACTCTCTGAGTCAGTGTGCAGGGCGTCAATGCAGTGCTTGGGTCATTAGTCATGGCCATTGGCGAGGTCACGGCACATTTCGATCAAAACAGAGGTTTGAACCTCCATTTCCTGGCTAAATTCTAACACAGACACTTCTTTACATTGTAGGTACAGAGACAGCTCTAACGTAAGGCAGGTCATATCCCCAGCTGGCAAAACTCACCAGAGCACCATTGCAGTTAATGCCCCTAGGTCTTTTTACACTGAGCACATTCACTTTGACTTTTGGCTGTAATGTGTAGATGCCAAGGTGCATGTCTGTCAGACTACATGTGAGCAAGTCTCCTTTCAAAGCAGGGCTGGGTGGGAAAAGGTTTTCCCGTCTCATGAGAATTTTTGACATTTTGAAATTTGTCAGAATGGAAAACAACAAAATCTCAACAATGTAAACTGAAAAAAAATTCACTTAGGGGTAAATAAATGTTTCATTTGGATCATTTCAAAGTTTTTCAGTCCATATTGACCTTCTCCCCTTTTTAAAATGTCTAAACCAAGAGCTGTTTTGACTCAAAAAACTTACAACTTTCTGGTGTGACAAAATTGAAACGTGATGCTTCGACAATCTAGAATTTTTTAACCAAAAATCTATTTTTTGGGTCAGGTATATCATTGAACCCAACACTGTTTAATGAGCAGTTCTGTTTTAGAAAAATTGGCATTAGCTTACCAAACCCTCTCCCTCACCTCAAAAAAAAAAAAAAAAACCACCCCAACAAAAAAGATCCACACACACAAAACACCAGAAAATTCCTGACCAGCTTAATTTCAAAGGTTCTTTTTTCCTGGTATCAGTCTGAGCTAAGTGGAGGTTTAGGGGAAGTGTGAGGAACCTTGGAAAGATACCATTTCTACTTGAGTGCATGCATCGCTCTGGGCTCCTCCATGGCCCCTCATTTACACCAGCACATCAAACCTCACTCCTGTGAGGGACGGAAGAGTTTTCATCCCCATTTCACAGGCTGAGCATCAGAGACGTTGTCAGGGATTTTCATAGGGGCCCAATGGACTTGATGGCTTCTTTGACATGCCCAGCATAGGTAACTCACCCAAGGTCACCCAGGCAGTCTGTGGCAAATCTTGAACCCAAGTCTCCCAAGTTGCAATCTGCCCACAACAGCAAGTTTTGTTGCTCCTACAAATGGCAGGAACTCTGCTACACGTCGTTGAGCGCTGCATACTGGCAGCTTTTCTGTTAACACGCCATGTGCACACACCCGGACACCTTTCCTTCACAGAGAGCTCTTGGAATGCAGCCCAGCACTGCATCCACACGAGCAGCCTTTGCAGGAGGAAAGGTCTCTGCATCTTTCTGAAGAACCCTGGCCCAGATCCTTCGCTGGTGAAAATGACCCCAAGGGCTGCAGCCCTTTTATCTGAATGCCATGGCTCTTGGCTGCTCGCAATCTGGGCAGCGTTCAGCCTGCAGACCTAGATTGGAAAGGTTTCCTAGGACAGCCTCAAGTCAAGTGCCCCAGGTTTAGGCCAGCCTGGCAGATCTCATTTATACTTATTGCCTCTATTATGGTAGCGCCTGGAGGCCCAACTGAGACCAGATCCCTGTTCCGCCAGGGGCTGCACAGACAAACAATACCAGCGAGATCAGGACCCCAGCTGGCCGGGTGCCACACAGACACACAGAGATCAGGACACCGGCGTGCCAGGGCTGCACAGACAAACAGTAACAGAGCTCGGGACCATCACGGGGTCTACTCACCGCTAGGATGCTTCGGGAGTCTCACCTTCCAGCCCAGCACCTCCTTCCGCTGCTCATCCATGCGCCCCACCGTGTCTCTGAAACTCAGAGTGCTCTATCTTCGTGGCTTGTCCCTCTGGCCAGCTCATTTAAATCCTCCCCTTCCAGAGTAGGAAAGTCCCAGCAGACAATTGTCCGAGGCAGCCTTCTGCTCCATGGCCGGGTCTGTTCCGCTGCCCCAGTGGGTGGGGTGGGATCCCAGGCCCACCCGCTACTGCAGGGTCCAGCCCAGGGGGACCCTCTGTCTAGCAACGATGGGCTGCTTGCTGCCAGCCCCTCTCGCTATTTCCCTGGAGCTCTGCCCGCTCAGCCCCTCTCTCCCTTCCCAGTCCAACCTCCCTCCTTCCAGGGACTCACTGCTTCACTCCATAGCCCCAAACAACCCCTGCCCCTTCTCCCAGGGAGTGGTGGCTGCCAACTTCCTGGCTTTATACCAGCCCCACCTGATCCTTCCCAGCTGGGCTCCATCAACCTTTCCAGCCTTGCTTCTCCCAGGTGCAGGTTAATTAACCTAATTTATCCTGCTTTGCCTCGCCTGGGCTGGATGCTCCCTTGTGCCAAGCACCGCACAAATGTTCAGGGACTGGCACCCCTTTGTGGCAGGCACCGCTTAGACACACAGCAACAGATCCCCCCCCATGCCCAGCGCTTGGCAGACACACAGTAACTGAGACGGCGACCCATTGTGCCGAGCGGTGCACAGACAGTTCCACCCCAGAGGAGCTCACCGAGTAGCCGGCAGCTGATGGAGTCTAATGGAGGAGTCAAAGCAATGGGTGAGGATTGGTGGGGCGGAAGGACAAGGTAACCATGTGATTGTCTTTTCATAGCCTTTAGGGCCAGAACAGACCCTTGTGAGTCTTGCAGTTTCAGGGTTAATTGCATCTCTGCCCCCTTTGTGGCAACCCCTTAGAACACACACCTCCGGCTGTCACCTCTCTTTGGGCGGAGAGCCGTCTGCCTCTGCCTCTAGACCAGGGATTTCAGCTGGAAACCGCCCTGCAATTTGCTGTGACTAGCTGCACAGGTCTGAGCACCTGTCGTTTGCGCTGTCTCAGGGACACAGAGAAGAATGACCAGGCACCTGCCAGATTTCACAGCGCACAGTCCATTTCTTTTAGCACAAAAGCATTACAGAGAGAATATACAGGGGTCCTGAATCCAAACTCCAAGTGTCCCTGTGAATGACCCCAAGGGGGTAATGATTAACCAAGGGTGAAACAATGAGTGATCTTTGCAGGGGCGTTTGGGCTAAAACTCACTGCTATGTACAGGCCAGAATTGAACCCAGGAGTCCTAGCTCCCTGCTCTCCCACTCTAGCTCACTTGACCTCCACTCCTCTCCCGCATCCAGGAATAAAACCCCAGAGTTAAACAGAGACAAATCCCAGTCAGTAACAAAGCCCACATTTATATGCGGGAGGGTGAGTACCACTGGCAGAAACGCTCAAGGGAAGCAGTGCATGCTCTGGCTTTTGAGGTCTTCAAGTCAAGATTGCCTCTGTGGATGACAGGCTTTCCGCAGGCACGAGTTATTGGGCTCGGCCCTCTGTGGTGAACTTCTGTGGCCTGACGAGTCCAGGTCAGGCGAGATGATGCTGCTGGTCTCCTCTGGCATTAAACACTGAGCAGGCTGTGAATCCCTGCATCCGGACACACTGCCTGGCAGGTGTTCAAGCTGCGAGGCCATGGCCAGAGCCCTACGCTCTGAGAGCTCCCTTCACACCTTTAAATCTCCCTGACCAACCTCTTCACGCAGAAGGAGGATTTGTCCCCCCAGGTGAAACCAACGTCGGACTGGAAGGGTTTAAGGGTAAACGTTCTTGTGGCGATTAGCCCAGAGTCGCCCACTTCAGGGTCTGAAGAAGCTGGTACCAGCCACTGGGGGAAACCTGGCTGGAGGGGCCTCGGTGCTGATCCCATCAATAGAAATAGAGAAACTGCCTAACTGTTTCTCTGCTCTGTTAAATTTCTTCTTCAGCTCTGAGGTGTCCTTTCTCTCTGCAGCTTCTTATAACCCTGCACCCTCCCTGTGCCCTCCCTGTGTTCTCTCCCCTTTCCCCCTGGTGTATTGCACTCCCCTGGGTCACTCACAGCTCCGCCAATATTAAATCCTGGACATTTGCTGTGTTTTTAAGCACATCATGATGCCCTCCTCTTGGCAAACTCCCACGGGCATTATCAGCATTGTCTGGGGCAATGCGAAGGAGATAACTCATGTGTCCCTGAGTGAGGCGAGTCCGAGGGCCTTGCTAGAACGGATTGGTGTTGCAGATTGCACCGGGTGCTAACTAGGAACATTACACTGAAGCTCCTGTCTTTGCTGAATTTAATGCAGCAGTTCTCACAGAAAACTGCTCGCACTGATACTCCAGGCCTGGCCTCCCTCTCTGAGTCCCACGCTCTGCTAGGAGGTGCTGTGTTGCAGAGTGGAAGGGGTTACTCAGTAGGATGTGCTCTCTGCTCAGGAGTCAGTGCTGAGCCATGTCCCAGCCAGCTGCGAGGGGAGCACAGTGTTGCTGGGAAAATGGTGGGGGCGGGCTCAGTAGACGGCCTTGTTCTCTGAGTTCTTGCTGACCCCCAGTCCCAGCATGGAAGCAGGGAACGGTCGTGGGGGCTCAGCAGGGGATGAGCTCTCCTGAAAGTCAGAGCTGAGCCCCAGTTGCAAATGCAGCGCTTGGCTCCTGGAGAACTCACGGCACTTTTTGGTCAAAGTAGATGTTTTAACCTTCATTTCCTGGCTAAATCCTAACTCAGGCTATGTCTTCACTGACGGCGGCAAATTCGCCGACTTATCTGGATCGACTGAGTGGTCAGTGAAGACCCACTCAGTCGATCCAGAAATCGACATATTAAGATGACCTTCTCAAGTGGCGTAGCGCTGCGTGGATGGGAACCGTGCAGTGCAGTGAAGACGGCCTGCAGAACAGAAGCACAGAAGTCGATGGGAGTTATGCAAGTTTTTTGCGTAGTTTGCTTAACTCCGGCCGACTGCCTCCGAATCTCCGAGGTAAGTGAAGACAAGCCCTTAGTTAATTCCATGCTTGTTATGCAGACAGCTCTAATGTAAGGCAGCTCGTGCCCCAACTGGCATAACTCACCCAAGCTGCATTGGAGTTAATGCCCCTATGCCTTTTTACGCTGAACAAATTCACTTTGACTGTTGGTTGTAACGAGCAGACTCTAAAGTGCATGTCTATCAGACTATACGTGGGCAAGTCTCCTTTCAAAGGAGGCCTGGGCAGGAAATGGTTTTCCCATCCCATGAAAATTTTTGATATTTAGACATTTTTCTTGTCATCAATCAGGACAAAAAGTCAAAATCTCAAAAACTTTCGTGTACCACAAATCTGGAAAAAAAATAATTCCCTTTGGGTGAATCAAAAATGATGATGATTTTTAATATAATTTCACAATGTTTTATTTCATTTTTAATCATTTTTTCCTTTTAAAATGTTTTTAGTGTATATTTACTAAAATTTCAAAATGAAGTCATTTTGACTCGAAAAACCAAAACTTTCTGGTTTGACAGTCTTAAAACAGGCGACTTTCACCACCTAGAAAATTTTCTAACCACAAAATATTTTGAGCTGTGTTTTCCATTGAACCCAAAATTGTTTTGCAAGCAGTTTTGGTTTTGCTGAATTGGCATTTTTCAACAAAAACAACAAAAAAATTTCAAAAGAAAATTCCCATCCAGAGCTGCTATTTCAAAGGTCCTTCTTCCTGGCAGCTGGCTGCAGTGAGGACAGCAAGGGGAGAAGTCAGGCGACTTTGAAGGATTTCTACTTGAGTGCATGCATGTCTCTGGTTCCTCTATGACCCCCCCCTCCCCCATCTCTCCTCATGACTGTGTGGTAGGGAAGAGTTATCAGCCCCATTTCACAGACTGAGGACCAGACACATTAAGTTTAACACTCCCAAAATTGTCCAAAAGACCTGGGCTCCTGTGGTGGAGGCCACCCACCTCCTGACTGCTTTCTAGCGACTTGGGGTGATACTGCAATTTCCTACCCCCTCCCCCCGCTCCTGACACCCCCTCCAGGTTACCAATCTTGACTCAGGTTTCTAACGGAGACTTGACTCCTTCTCAGGGCTTAGGCCACTTCACCAGGGAGGAACCCAGGCCACCCACAACTCCTGGGTTCCAGCCCAGGGACCCTGTACACAACAGCCATGTGTTGCTGCCTTTAATGAGCTGCTGGTGCTTCCCAGGGCCTCTTCCCACCAGGTCCCTTCACCTCCACCTGTTACTTTAGGGTTACAGTTCTCAGGTCTTCTCACTCCTAGGGCCAGTAACTACAGCCAGAGCAGAGCCCCCATCCTTGCCCCTCTGGTCCTGACCCACTAAGCCCCTGCTGCTCCTTTTATCTGAGCCCTGTGGGCTTTGATCAGCTGCTTTGGTGCAGGCTCTCTAGGCAGGAATTGAGGACCCACCTTTGCTGCTCTTTCTTTGGGGTGGGGCGTGGTGGGACAGTGGGGCCTTCAGTAGGGGGCCACGAAGGCCTGGGGCACTCCGTCGCAGTTCAGTACTCCCTTAGGATCCTTTGAAATTCCAGAGGTCACCCGTAGAGCCTAGGGCTGAACTGGGAGTTGAATCCTGGTCTCTTGAGTCACAGCTCACCTGCAATAAACCATTTGCATATGGTAACGGTAAGTTTGATCGGTCCTACTGAAGCCAGGCGCCACGCTACGTGTTCTTGAGTGCCATCTACTTGCACCTTGTCTAATAACAAACTATCTGCATGCAGAGAGACGAGGCGGAGGAGGTAATATCTTTTATTTGGACCAGCATCTGTCGGTGAGAGAGACAAGTGGTCTAGTTACACAGAGCTCTTCTGCAGGTCTGGGAAAGGTACGAAACTATAACAACGTGAACATCTTCATACAGCCAACTGTTTTGAGCAGCCTTTGCAGGTGCGAATCTCTCTGCCATTTGTCAAACACCCTGACCCAGATCTTTAGCTGGTGAAAATGCTGTTTCAAAGGCTAATTATCTTGTTGAGATACCCACCTTCAGCCCCAACCCAGTACTTCCTTCCCAGAGCCGGGGATAGAGCCCACGAGTCCCAGTGAATCCTATCATTGGTGCATAGCCCCATGGCTGGCCCCTGTGCCCAGAAGTGAATTTCACTGCACTGTCCTGGAAAGGAACGCTTGCCTCCACCCCAGTCTTTTCACAGCCATCTGGATTTCCTGGTTCCTCAGGGTGTGGATGACGGGATTCAGTTCTGGAGTCACAGCGGTATAGACAACGGCTACCACCTTCCGCAGGGGGTGGCCAGACGTGGACTGCATGTACACCAGGATGCAGGGGCCGTAGAGCAAGACAACCACGGTGAGGTGGGCAGCATAAGTGGAGAAGGCTTTGCGCCTCCCTTCCTCGGACTGCATCCGAAGCACAGCTGAGATGATCCAGATGTAGGAGCCCAGGATCAAGGCCAAGGAGCTCAGGGCCACCATCCCAAAGTTGGGAAAAAAGACAGCCTCATTCACAGAGGTATCAGCACATGCCAGCTTCAGCAGAGGTGGCATGTCGCAGAAGTAATGGTCCAGCTAATTGGGGCCACAGAAGGGGAGCTGGAACGTGAGAGCCGTCTGCAGCGCTGAATGGAGAGAGCCTGCCAGCCATGTCCCAGCTACCAGCCAGACACAAGCCCTCTTGTTCATGGTGCTGCTGTAGTGCAGGGGGTCACAGATAGCCACATATTGGTCATAGGCCATGGCAGTCAGCAGGAAGCACTTGGCACTGCCAAAGAAGTGGAAAGAATAGAGCTGTGCCACACAGCAGATGAAAGAGATGGAATGGGAGCCAGCCAGGAAGTCAGCCAGCATCTTGGGGAGGGTGACATTGGAATAGCAGATGTCCAGGAGGGACAGCTGACTGAGAAAGTAGTACATGGGGGAGTGGAGTTGCGGACTGAGATTGATGGTCACTAGAATGACAAGATTCCCCATCAGAGTCAACAGGTAGATGGCTAGAAAGAGCAGGAAAAATATATCTTCCATTCCTGAGCCTCAGAAAATCCCAAGAGGGTAAATTCCATCACAGGGGTGACATTCTGCCTTGTCATTTGTCCCTAAGACAGTTCCTACTGCTATGGGATTTTGTCTAAAGACAGAAAAGAAAATGATATAATTTAGTGAGGAAGAAACACATCTAGCATGGTGAATTTACAAGTAAATCTTGGTTAAGTGACTGATGAGGAAACAGATGGACAGACAGACAGATATTCCTCACTCTTAGAAAGAAGAGCACTGTGGCTTCATAGATATTGCTGCTCAGAGATCAGTTTAGTACAGTACTCTGCCTCCAATGATAGCCAGTACTCCAGATGGATCACAAATTGAATATGTAAGAAATGTATGTAAGAAATCTAAGAATGGCCACACTGGGTCAGACCAATGGTCCATCTATCCCAGTGTCCTGTCTTCCCACAGTGGCCAATGTCAGATGCTTCTGAGGGAATGAACAGAACAGGACAATTATTGAGTGATCCATCCCCTGTCATCCAGTCCTAGCATCTGTCAGTCAGAGGCTTAGGGCTGCATCCCTGACCATCTTGGCTAACAGCCATTGATGGACATGAATTTATCTAATTCTTTTTTTAACCCAGTTATACTTTTGGCCTTCACAACATACACTAGTAATGAATTCTCCAGGCTGACTGTGCATTATGTGAAGATGTACTTCCTTTTGTTTGTTTTAAACCTGCTGCCAATTCACTTAATCAGGTGACCCCTGGTTCTTGTATTATATGCAGGGGTAAATAACACTTCCTCATTCACTTTTTCCACACCGTTCTTGATTTTATAGACCTCTATGATATCCCCTTTTAGTCACTTCTTTTCTGTGCAGAACAGTCCCTTTGTAATCTTTGGTCATATGGAAGCTGTTCCATATCCTTAATCATTTTTGTTGCCGTTCTCTGTAACTTTTCCAATTCTAATATATCTCTTTTGAGATTGGGTGACCAGAACTGCATGCAATATTCAAGATGTGGGCATACCCTGGATTTACATAGTGGCATTATGATATTTTCTATCTTACTGTCTATATCTTTGTTAATGGTTCCTAACATTCTGTTAGTGTTTTTGACTGCTGCTGCACATTGAGTGGATGTTTCCAGAGAACTATCCACAATGACTCCAAAATCTTTCTCTTGAGTGGTACCAGCTAATTTAGACCCTAGCATTGTATATGTAAAGTTGGGATTATCATAGAATCATAGAATCATAGAATATTAGAGTTGGAAGGGACCTCAGGAGGTCATCTAGTCCAACCCCCTGCTCAAAGCAGGACTAACCTCTGCTATATCATCCCAACCAGGGCTTTGTCATTTAAGGATGGAGATTCCACCACCTCCCTAGGTAACCCATTCCAGTGCTTCACCACCCTCCTAGTAAAAAACTTTTTCCTAATGTCCAACCTAGACCTCCCTCCCTGCAACTTGAGACCGTTGCTCCTTGTTATGTTTCCCAATGTGCATTACTTTGCATTTATCAACACTGAATTTCATATGCCATTTTATTACCCAGTCACCCAGTTTTGTGAGATCCCTTTTACAGTCTGCTTTGGCCTTAACTATCTTGAGTACTTTTGTATCATTTGCAAATTTTGCCATCTCCCTGTTTACACTGTAATGCATCTGCAAAAAAGGTTAATATCATTCTGGGGTGTATTAACAGGAGTGTCGTATGTTAGACATGGGAAGTGTGGAATCAAAGAATTAATCATAGAATTGATTATAGAAGGCCTGGCCTGAAACTGGGTAGCCTGAACTGTGATGGAAACCCTCAGGTTAAATCATTGACAGGATGCCCCAAACTGAGACTGAGATAAAGATGCTAAAATCCCACAGGATGTCTCAGAACCATCATTTAAATGCAAACTCCTTTTGGGAAACTCTAGCCCTTTTGATGTCTGTAAACCGACATCTCCTGTTCTGATAAATATTGGTACGTGCCACCCTGTCTTCCTGGCCCCATAGCAAGTTACTCCATACAAATTAGCATTTTAACATATATTGTGTAGCCACCCATCTTCGGGTGATAGCCAGGGTACCTGCTAACCACATTTTATAATCAAGTGACTCTTTGGTCTTTCCTGTGAAAACATCTGGTGTACCCCATTGTATATATAATTGTCTTTCCTGTCAAGTATAAACTGTTAATCAAATTCCACTATACCATCACATGTAAATGAATCTAAGCAACCCTTATATAAGCCTTTTGTTTCTGGTAGCCAGGTGAAGTACCAATGATCAGCATCTAGACATGCTGCATGGACTTCCCTTTAGCTAAAGTACTTTGTAAGTGTGTGTGTGTCACAATTAAAGCTGCACTCGATCCAACTCTAAAGTATAGCAGAGTGATTCTTTCCTCGACAGAAGTAATTTGTCTACTCTCCATGGAATTAATAAAGCCTCACCTGGAGCACTGTGTCCAGTTCTGGGCATCACACTTCAGGAAAGATGTGGAAAAATTGGAAGGAGTCCAGAGGAGAGCAACAAAAATGATAAAAGGTTGAGAAAACCTGACCTGTGAGGAACAGTTAAAAAAACTGGATATCTTCAGTCTTGAGTAAAGAAAACTGAGGGGAGTGGTAGTGGGGAGGGCAGATAATCTTCAAATATGTTAAAGCCTGTTATGGATGGTGATAAACTGTTCTCTATGTCCACAGACAGTAGGAGAAATAGTAACACTTGTCAGGGCTCATTTAAGTATATTTGGTCCTGCCTTAGAGTGGGCAGGTTGAACTAGATGACCTGTCAAGGTCCTTTCCAGCCCTGCTTTGCTGTGATTCTCAGAGTCTGTGCTTCAGAGGACTGGGTAAATCAAGGTTAGTTATAGGATTACCTGTGCACAGATGAAGTATTTTCTTAACCCACGTTGTTGAGTGGCTGGTTTACTTCCTGGAGCAGGAGATTTCACGTATCCTGCCGTGCTCATTTTCCAGATGAAACAATTGAAACAAGGAGTAAACCTTTAAAGGAGAAGGTGTTTTTATCTTTCTTCATTCAGCCTTGGGATAAGCTCCCTGAAGGATGTGGAAACAGAAGTCTTGACCTACTGAGTAATTACTGGATTTTGCATCATGGCAGTGAGGTGATAGCCAGCAAGGATGGGGTGATTGGTAAATATTTTAACCTCTGCGCAGTTTATTTTGACCTAGATATCTGTTCACTTATGGAGGTGGTTGACCATTGTTAAGGTGGAGTTGAGGCATGGACTTAAAGCAAGGATTCAAAACCTTTGTTCTATACAAAGGAATTGGAGACAATTCAGACAAGAGCTATAAAAATGAGGGCTGGAAAAAATTGCCTTACAGAGAGAGGTTTAATGAGGTCAATCTATTTAGCTTCTAAGAAACAAGATCAAGAGGTGACTTTATTACAGTGTGTTAGAACTTTCCTGGGGAGAAAAGACTAGGTACTAACCACCTCTTCAATCTAGCAGAGAAGGGCACAGCAAGAACTAATGACTGGAAGCTGAACTCAGAAAAGCTCAAATTAGAAAAAAGCCATACATTTTTTTAACAGTAAACGTGATTCATTATTAACACAAGCAACCAAGGGAAGTGGTGGATTCTCTCTCTCTTGAAATCATCATATCAAGCTGGGATGCCTTTCTGGAAGAAATGCTTTAGTCAAACACTAATTACTGGACTCACTGTAGGAATAACTATATGAAATTCTATGGCCTGTGTTACCCCAGGAGCTCAGATGAGATGATCTAATGGTTTCTTCTGGCCTTACAATCCAGGAAGCTATGAAAAAAATCACAGCATAATCAAATATTTTAGCACTTCGTCTCTGGGCACAGAATGAATTTTTCCGGTGCTTTACAAATAAATCAGTTAATTTTTTCATGGATAACAATCTGTCCTTTTAATATTTAACATCTGGTGTCAGATAATTTCTTTGATCTGAAGGATCTTAATAATAGAACAGCTCAGAGGTGTCAAGCTTCCCTTATAGTTAAAATTCACTGAAATCTTGTGTACTGGCTACAGTTGAAGACTTCAATTAAAATTAAGGGTCATCCCTCCATTATTTTACATGATTGAAAATTTCTCCTTCAGAAGGGTCTGATGAACAACATTCAATCACAGAGAAGTCCATGTCGAACGGCCCTCTTCCAAAATGGCTGCCATCAACTGTTGTTCTCAATGAGACTCAGAAAATAACTTGCCCAGTTTGGTGGCCATCTATTGCCCATTGTTCTCATGGGGGCTGAAAAGCCTTGAAAGTGGTGATTTCTGGGAACAAGGGAAGGCAGTGGCCATTTTGAAAGAGGGCACTTTATCAGAGGGAAGCTGTGGTTTCACTCCCCTTGAGAACCAAGGGGGAGGGAGGCCATTTTGAAGGATGGAAGCTCTATGTGAGTTTCTCTGAAAGAGAAGATTTTATGTGCTGGCAGATAAACCTCCAGTTATGAAAAATAACAGCAAACATTACCCTTCCCATGACATGTTTTTGTTTTACAAAAGCAGCTGAGAGGGAAGTAAGAGGAAACTTAAATTGTGGAGGGACAGGGTCAGGAGGGAAAAGAAACATCATATGTGTGGGTGGAGAAAAGAGGAATGCAAGGAGTGGAACCAGTGTGTGTGTGTGTGCAGAGGAATGTGGGGTGCATGAAGGAAGGAAGTGGTTTGTGTGTGAGTGTGGGGTGCAGGAGGGAGGAGAAACTGGTAAATGTGTGTGCAGGGGAATGTGGGTTGCAGGAGGGAGAGGGAACAAGTGTGTATTTGTGTAGGGGAATGTGGGGTGTAGTAGAATAGGTGATACTGGTGGGGAGGCTGTGGGGGGGGGGGGTCCCCTGCAATACTGAGCCCCTGCCCGGCTCCCTGCACCACAGCACCCCCTAGTGCCACCCTGGGCCATTCTTTTAAGATCCACTGTCTCTGTTAACCACACCTGCGCAGAGGCGCCAGCAGAAGGACTAGTCACTGAAGTCCTAATGTGAGGGCTGGGGAAGGACTGTCTGAGTCCTGTTGTCAAGGTTGGGGTGCAGGGGGTTAGCCCACGGGGAGAGGGGCGCTCAGACACAGGACGCCTGGGTTCTGTCCCCAGCTCTGGACAGGGAATGGAGTCTGACGGGTGAGATTGCGGGTGGGCGGGCGAGTGGAGTCAGGTCTCTGGATTCTTGTCTCATCTCCGGGAGGTGAGTGTGATGTAATAGGATGGTGGGGGGGGGGGGGGTGAGTCGGGATGCCTGGTTCTGTTTGCAGCTCTGGGAGATTAAATGGGGTCTAGAGGGTTAGAGCAGAGGGGGGTCTGAACCCCCAGAATAGGCTATTGAATCAGCCAGTTGTGTACAGTGTTATTGTGTAAAAATATATCAGGTAAGGTCCTTTAAGAAAGCTTGTCATGTTCTCAGCTGGGTAGCCATGATAAGCTATGAATACAGACTGCGGTTATGCATCTTCGTATTCACGTGTACAGAATTATGCTCATGGGGGGAAGACACATTCCAGTATCACAGCAAGGAGAGGGGTCCTCCCATGTCTATTTACACAAACCTAACTTCAAGTTACCCATCCATTGTCCAGCCAGGAAAACACAACTGTGGACCATTAGCGTTAATGGGAAAACATTGATACAACTTGAAGTGGAAAAGAAAACCCCAGGCTTGGAAAAGTAAGATTGGAGGGAATTTCCCACCACTGTGAATCACCATCGTCTGAGAGAGAGAAAAACAAATCAGAACTACAAACCCTTTGAAGAGCAGCTGTTTGTTATGAAGGACAGCTAGAACTGAGGGCCAGCTCCCCAGATCTCTTTATACCTGTTAATATTCCATCCTAAGGGACTATACATAAAAAACACATCCATTCACACAATTAATAGATCACTACACAATAGAGACCCACACACACTCCTCTATACAACCATCAGTAACATGCTGTCCAGGCAGAGGATGACATAAAAATGAAGGATTATGGAATTTTTGTAAAATGCCAGAAAGTCATAGAGTTTAAGGCCAGAAGGGATCCGCAGATCAGCCAGTGTGATCTTCTGTGTGTCCCAGGCCAGCGACAACACCCAGCAACATCCCACTGAACCAAATGAAATTAGCCCAAGGTGTTAGAGCCCTCAGGAAACTAAATTTTTCTGTGCCACAGTCAGGAAACAGGAAGGACTGAGGTGCACCAATGCCGGAGGCCCCTGCATTGGCAGGGAATTGATTTTGAGAGAAATACCCAGACGGTTCTGGCAAGTGACTGCACCCCCACTGCAGAGGAAGGCAACCCCCCCAAGATGACTGCCAATCAGAGCTGGGGGAACAGTTCTTCCCACCCCTCAGTCTGGTGAATGTGGCAAGAATGACTTATCTGTGGGTATTATTATCGGCCAAATTCTCAGCAGGTCTAATTCAATGATGCTGTGATGACTTCAGTGAAGCTGTGGCTGATTTACACCGGATGGGGATCTGGCCGCATGGACGTCAATGGAGCTATGGTGGATTTAGAGTAGCTGAGGTTACCTACTCCTATTCTAGCAGTGGGATTCCCCATCCTTAGCTTTGTAGATTCCCACAGCCACTCTGTGATCTCAGCCCTGGGATTCTCCCCCCAGTGCCACCAATGCCTGGCCTGTTTTAGTGACCCACTCTTGGTTTCTGACAACTGGATCGTGCTCCATGCAGACTCATCCCGTTAGCGCTCTAGGGACCTTGGAAGCTGCCAGAGGCATCTTAAAATTATCTCCATGGAGCTAGCAACAATGCAACCCTGGATAGCTAATGTCAGATGTGGAGCAAAGAATTCTGATGGGATACGTGCGCTCCCTGGCCAACAGGGCCTGATAATGGGAGACCAGCTGCGAGGCTTAGCCTGGATTTGCATCAGCTCCCGGGAGTGTGGTGAACCATGTCCCCAAAGATGAAAACATCATTCAAATACTCGGGTGACTCAGGCACTTACCACAGCAGAGACAATGAAGAGGCTGTTCCTCATCCTGGTTCTGTGAGAGAGGTGAGCACATCTGAGCCGGAGAACGGGCTTTGCTTTAGGTACACAGGGACTGCCAGACCAGACTGACCCAAGGTCCATCTAGCCCAGGCTCTGGTCTCGGACAGTGGCTGGAACCAGCTGCTTCATAGCGCGGTACAAGACACCGTACAGTGGATGGTTCAGAGTTCACCTACCTCCAGTGGCTTGTATCTCCCTAACATCTCCCACTTGGGGGGGCGGGTCAGCTCATTCCCTGCACAGGAGGGGTTATCACCCTTCCTACTTTATTTAATCCTCCCGCTCACATCCCTGATTTCATTGTGTCTGTCACCTGAGCATCTGCTCTGGCCACTGTCTCTCTGCATGGGCACAGCTAAATCTGAGCTAAAGTCATTCAATAGACACAGCGGCCAACGGAGTCAGCTTCCAGCGTTGCTCAGTGGCTTTGTCTGTACACTCTGCACCTCTCCACCGCTCCTCTCCTGAATTCAGCGGGCTGAGGATCGGTGACAGTAAATGAACCAGGATAGACAGATAATGGGCAAGAGACAGCAAGGTGGGCTTGTATGGGGATGGACAGATGGATAGATAATCTACTCAGTGGTCTATTTTGGTTTGTCAGGAGAGGTCAGACTGGTAATCTATCTACACCAGCAGGACATTTTTCACAGTTGATGTGAGAGGAGACAAGATGAGAGGTAGGACAGGTCCGTGGTTAAGGCATCAATCCTGGATTTGAGAAACCTGAATGCACATCTCCTGCCCAGGCACAGACCTGCTGTTTATCCCTGAGCTTTTCTGTGCCCGAGATCATGGGCTGTAAAAGTGAGGATGCAAAGTGCCTCCCTCAGAGGGGTGCTGTTGGGTTCCAATGCTGATAGCAGAGGACGAGGGAGGATTCCACTGCTGATGGCAGAGGATGCGGGACGGATAAAGCACAACAACCAATATGATTGCAAGCAGAATCGTTTATTCTATCTTGTTCTCCAGCTTATATACCTTTTTATCATCTTTGCATACAATGGTCACACAATTGCTGATTGGCTATTATATAATTTCACACACTTAGCATGGGAACAGCTTACATATTATTGGTAGCTTCTTAGCTCACACAACTATCTTGTTTACGACCTTGGATACTTTCTACTATCTAGTGGATGGCGGCCAAGTCCGCGGAACTCGCCGCCAGTGAGGCGCCTGAGTGAAAGTGGCCACCTTCCAGCTCCCTGTAGGCAGCCTCACTTGACCCGGTGTCCACCACCAGGCCTGCTGTAACTTTCCACTTAAGTAGGCATCAGGTCAGTGTATGGATAATACACTCCCACAGGGTGCTGTGAGGATAAGTACGTTTAAAAGTACAAGGTGCTCAGATGCACCAGTAATGGGGTGTCGATAGATACTAGAGGGATGACTAATTGATTTGCTGGGATGAGGGGATAAGGGGATGCTAGAGTAGAAGGGCTGATGCTGGGTTACAGAAGCATGTTACTGCCTTGAACTGTGTGTGTGGTGCGGGGACGGGGGTGTCACACCACGAATGATTGTGGCCCTTCTGCTCTGATTCACACTGCGCTGGCTATTGCTGTTCCGCACCGGGCGGGGGAAGCAGCTGGAGCCAGGAAACCAAACGCTGGTGACGGTGTTCATCCTGGGGGGACTCCCATTCACCATGGAGCTTCCCTCGCTCTTCTTCCTCCTCTTCCTCCTCATCTACCTGCTCACCCTGCTGGGCAACATTCTCCTCCTGCTGACCGTGCTCTCCGATCCCCGGCTCCATGCCCTGCCCATGTACTTCTTCCTGGGCCATCTGTCCTTCCTTGACACCTGCCTCTCCTCCGTCACCATGACCAAGGTCCTGGCTCGCTGGGTGGGGCCCGGCCCCAATGCCATTTCCTTCGTCGGGTGCGCGATGCAGCTTTACGCTTTCCATATCCTTGCCAGCACCGAGTGCTCCCTCTACACGGCGATGGCTTACAACCGCTTCCTGGCCATCTGCCGCCCTCTGCGCTACAGCGTGGTGATGAGCAGAAGGGCCTGCGTGGGGCTGGCAGCTGGCACATGGCTCACAGGCTCGCTGCATGCCATGATCCACGCCACCCTGACCTTCCACCTGCCATATTGCAGCCCCAACCGGGTGGAGCACTTCTTCTGTGACATCCCTGCCGTGCTGAAGCTGGCCTGCGCTGACACAGCCACCAACCAAGCCCTCATTCTGACCAACACTGGGGCAGTGGCGGCCGTCTGCTTCTTGCTGCTCTGCGTCTCCTACGCCTACATAGTCTGCGCCATCCTAAAGATCTGCACGGCCCAGGGGAGGCAGCGAGCGTTCTCCACCTGCAGCGCCCACCCCACCGTGGCGCTGCTGTACTGTGAATCCCCAATCTTCATATATCTGCAGCCCTCTTCGAGCCACACATCCAATGGGGTCATAGCCACGTTCTATACTGCCGTCACCCCTCTGCTGAACCCCTTTATATACACGCTGAGGAAAAAGGAGATGAAAAAAGCCCTGCGCAAACTGACCTATGGGCAAACACTTTCTCTGCATGTTTAAGATAGATCCAAATACAGGGCCTTGCAAAGAAACCAAAGTCATTATATACAAAAGACAAGTCCACTGATGCAGCTGATACCATAACACACAAGAGGCCAGCACCTTCCTGAATCCAATCTCTCTCTCAGGCGCGCGCGCACGCACGCACGCACGCACGCACACACACACACAGAGAGGGGACTGCTGGTAACACACTGTGCAGTTAGAAGATGACACAAAAGGAAGGATTCTGTAATTTTTGGAAAGTGTGCCAAGAATGATTTGGTCTCAATACTGGTATGGAGCAGATGGATTACAGGAACTGAGTATTCGGAAGTAAAAGCCTATATGGTTGTGCTTGTGCTTTGTAAATGGAAAAAAGAATAATGGTATTAAAACTAAGCAATTATATAAAAGTTGAAATGCCTTACATTTGGAAACAAATCTAACTAATGGTTTAGAGTTAAATCTCTTAAGGAAACATTTTGTTTAATAATGTTTAGTTTATAAATCTGCCAATTTCACTCTGTTATTGAATTTCACCAATCTGTGGACATTGCGGTTTGGTCAAAAAGCTATTGAAAGGACTTTATGGACAAAAAAGTAAACTTCTAAAATGCATAAGGCTGGTATGGTGGAACAGCAGCAAAACTGGAGGGAGCGGGATGGGAGCTGAGCTGAGCTGTTTGGGACTGGTATGTCTCTCTGAAACCAGGCTGACAGAGATGCTATGGGAACATGTCCAAGTATTTCAACCGAAGCTAGCAGCAGAAGTACTGCAGCCATTACATGAGCAAGAGTTTCAGCCCGACTTAGCATCCAGAGTACTGTGTTCTGAAAGTCAACAAAGCAAACAGTTTAAAACTCTTCATCAATAAATTGTGTATGTATGATGTTGTAAATGTTTGTCATGTGTAAGTTAAAGTTAATTTCCTAGCATGAAAGGTAAACCGCAAGGACAAGGATGCTCAGTCAGTATATGGGAAATATGTGCTATATAAAGTAAAAGAGGCCTTAAGTGACATAGAACAAAAAAGGTTGCCCTCTCACCGCCACAGAAAAGTTAAACATTCGGTACAAGGGAGGTAATACCAATTAGAATCATAGAATATTAGAGTTGGAAGGGACCTCAGGAGGTATCTAGTCCAACCCCCTGCTCAAAGCAGGACCAAGCCCAACTAAATCATCCCAGCCAGGGCTTTGTCAAGCCGCAGCTTAAAACCTGTAAGGATGGAGATTCCACCACCTCCCTAGGTAACCCATTCCAGTGTTTCACCACCTTCCTAGTGAAAAACTTTTTCCTTATATCCAACCTACACCTCCCTTGCTGCAAATTGGCACAGAGTAAGAAAATTAACAAGGGTCCAATGCCATTAAGTTAAATGTGGAAAGCACTACAATGCCTACTGTATGGAAGAAGTTTGTTTTCCCTTCTCCAATACTGTTGCAAGACAACACAAGGTCTTGAAAGCCCCACACTTGTGCATCTGTTTGCACTTGGGGAACGCTTACATGTGCAGGTGTAATAGAGCTGCTGGCATGTGGGTTCGCTTTGTGGGTACAGGTTCCAAATTGCGCAGTGCGGTTGAGACACTGGGACATTGGTAAAGAAAAAACTGCCTATGCTGGTGATAACAAGTATTGTGTGGTGGCTGAAGAGAATCACTTCTGGTATGGACCCAGGGAATGTTACTTTACTTGGCCCATGTTCTGTTTCACACCTAAATTTCCTGTGGTGATAAGTGGAAAGATTTTTATATTTTGCACCAGTTGTTCATAATGCCATTAAAATAAAAACAAAGTTAAAATTACTAAAGGATGCTTTAAAGGCAGAGTGAGGGTATAAGGTGATATTACCCCCTGGTTTGTATTTAAAGCTCACATTGATGGTGGTTCAAATAATTACAACTTCTGTGGTCATGAGTTTGTGTTGCTGGGGAAACTTGAAAAAGAGAGCACAGAAAGAGAGGGAAATGATGCAGCTGAAATAAATGTCAATATCAAACGGAAAGACAGAAGCAGGGACATATAGCTGAGGCCTGGCCGGACATGAATAATTAACACATGGAGGAAGATTTCATTTCTTGGAGGATAGAATCAGGGCATTAGGCTGAAAATAGAACATTTGTGCTAAATCAGCCAATGGGTCAACAGGCTAAAAAGGTCAGACTGTCTGAGCCAGCTAAGACAGGACGGAGAACGCCCAAGGAACTATTTACTATGAACAAGGTAACAGTGGACAAGAGAAGTTAGAACGTTGAGATGAGGTAAAGAGTAGGCTGTGGTTGGACAATGCTTGGACAGAATATGCTGCAAAGTAACCAAGTCAACCCCAAACCATGTGATGCACTGTATAGTAAATGCAATGTAATGTGTATATATAATATGTATAAAGGAAAAGGCTGGCTGTGTAACTTTGGATCTGTGGTGCACCCTATACTCACCCCCTACCCTTGAGTTGGATTAACTCAGCATAGCTTTGTTGTATGCAAAATAAAGGGACCTGAGTGAGGAGATCTGGAGTTGAACTGAGTTTTTTGGAGCCCAGAGAACTGGATGAAGTGTTCTCCCAGAACTGGACAAGGTGTTCTGGATCAGCCAAATGGAAAAGGTCTCAGAGGGAATCCCAGCAAACAGAGCCACTGGTTGTATGGCTCATTACAACAATTCTATGACATACTCTGTTGTCTACTAACCCTCCTTTGTCCTGTGACTGCAGAGATGTTAAGTGAGCACTTCAGTGTAAGTGGTCTCCTACAGCCTGTGAATCCCTTCTGATAAAAGTATCTCATACAAAATAAGAGCCTGAAGAGAAGTGACAGACAGATCATTTTACATATTGCTGCAGCTCTCTGTGTTATCTTCCTTAGGGTTTTAGTCTATTACTTATCACCAGAGTATCTGAGTGACTTCCATGTCAAATCATTAGCAATAATAACAGTCCGGATCATCAATGCAATTAGTGGGCATTAGGTGCCTAAATACCTTTGAGGATCTGGGCCAAAGTCCTTTGTTCTTAGCTGTGACACTCTGGTTACCTTCTCCAGACCTGAGGCAGAGCTCTGCATGGTTCGAAAGCTTGTCCACTCCACCAGCAGATGTTGCACCAGTGAAAGGTATTATCTGACCCACCTTTTCTCTCCCAGATCCTGGGACCCACACAGCTACCACAAATACTGCAAACAATATCTAATCTATCGATCGATCCATCATATTTTGTATCACTCAGATAGAAGGTTATTGAAGCCTGGTTATAACAATGACTGCTGCATATTTTCCCCCTGTGGAATCCCTGTCTGATGTTTGGATGCTGCGTGTTAACAGAGACTGATACATTTTTTTAAATAGAAAGACTGTGCAATACTTTAAACAGTATTCGCAGTTGTTGCCTGATCCTTTCTGATGATTAATAATAATTGTACTGACTGCCAATCCTGGGGACTTTTCATCCCAAGGCTTCAAACTGCTTGAGAAATGTTTCCTAAATGAGCCTCCCAGTTCATCTGTGAGCTGCCTCACTGACTGCTGAAGAGAAGCCCTCTCTGGGGTGGGACCCTGTGGCTGGTTTACAGTGCACTATCAAAGCGCATTATGGTAGAGGAGAAAGCTCCCTGTAGCCAGTTCAACCAAAAAAAAAATGTGAACTGAAGGGAAAATGATATGAACAAAGTCTGAGTTTGGGCTGGACACCAGAGCTAGCTCTAAGGAAAAGTGACACGGCCACTAGTAGTAAAGTGCTGGTTTCACATATAACCCAACAGGAAATTCCCGCTGCAGAGCATCACACTTGAGTAGGGGAGTCTGCACCTACAGGGAAGGCAGAGCCCCCCCCCCCACTGAACCTCCCACCTCACTCCCTGCAGCACAGCACAGCACAGCACCCCCTGGGGCATTTAGCTCAACACCCGCTGGGAGGGCAGAACGTAGGTCCCTCCAGCCCGCTCCCTGCAGCACAGAGCCACGCTGGGGCCAGCCCTGACTCAGAACCCTGACTCAGAACCTGCTGATCAGTCCCAGGAGCCAGATGGGAGTGCAGAGTCAATGCCCCATTTGACGCTTGGCGTCTGAAGGAAAATAATTGTTTGCTTGACCACAGTTACTCCATTTTAGTTGTTTTTAGTGTTCTGCTTTCTGTTGAAATCACCCACCCCCTCCTCTTTTCTTTGTTTATGGTGCTTATCTCTGCCAAGGTCAGAGAGAGAGATTAACAGGAGAAATGAGGAGTCAGCCTGTAGTAGTTTTTGATTTCTCTTCAGTCTTGGGAAATAGACCAGACAATTTTGATAGATAAGTTGAAATTTTCTGCCCTTATCTTTTATGTTATGCATATGTTTACAATTAGAAGAGGTAGAAAGTGTAAAGTCAATAGTAATAATAATAATAATTTGAGTGTACCAATAAGCATTAAGAATTTATGCCTATGTAATTTCTTTGTTTGTGTTTGTATAAATATGCAAGAGAGCATGCCTTCGGGGTCTCACACTGACCACTTGCTGGGAAGTGTCCGACCTCTGCAGAAATAAAACTTGGAGACTGCCCAACTACCTGCGCGGATCTCTTTTCTATCTGGTGCAGGGCAAACGAACCTCATTTGGAATCTTTTTCCAACAGCATCCCCGACGAACTACACCAGAGGGCTGGGAGCTGGTGCCCAATGTCGCAGTGTTTCCACTGTTATGTGCCCTGGGAGTGGGCTGGGCCCCTGCCAGCGACTTTTACAGAGCTAGCCAAACAGCCCCTTCTGTGCACATGGCCCTCAGTCACGAATGGACTGGAGCTGGTCCCTACAAGTAGAAAGGCCCCATATGCCATTCCCAGATTCCCTGAGCCATCTGCTCCCACCAGCTTAGGTCCAGATTGGAGCCAGCACCCCTCAGTGGGGAAAGGCCCTGTGCCCTATTCCTAACCCCCCGAACCAGCTAGTCCCCTGAGCTAGAAGCAGATAATAGCCCAGCAACACCTACAGCAGAGAAGCGGCATATCCCCTTCCCCTGAGCCAGCCAGTCCTCCTGCCCCGGGATCAGATTGGAGCTGGTGATCCCAAGAAGGGAAGGCCCCGTATTTCATTTTCAGACCACTCTCAAACCACCTGGCTGTCACCGGGTGTTTATGCATAACGTGGCACTGTGTGCTTATCTTTAGCATCCATGTGCGAGCGATTGATTCTGAGAAATCCTCCACAGACCATCAGTTGGAGTAAAGCAGCCAAGTCCTACTGAACTCCCTTGACTTTGAGCTGATTTACACCAGGTGGGGATCTGGTATTGTGTTTTTGTTTCTGCTTGTTATATCGTAATTGTCCTAGAGGGACGTTTGGCCCTGCTAATGTCTCATCTTGGCTTAGCTCCACCCTGCAGACAGCTGGGTTTCCTTTTACTATTATCTCCTTCTCTTTCCAAACATACAATCACTGTTTGCCAACCTCGGGTGCTGTGTCCAACAAGCACCAGGGAGCATTAATTAAAAGCTTTCCCTAATTAACCTTGGGGATTACACACCTTGCGCATAGGTAGCAAAGGCAACAATTAAAATTTAATCGCGGGCAGGAATTGCAAGATGTTTAATGAGCTGCAATGGGAACCAGAAGGTACTTGGTGACATTTTGCCCTAGCAACAGGAAAACACTCTGTGAAGTTCATTAAAACCCTAGTTACAGCTTCACTCCTTCACTGCTTCACAACCACCATCGGGTCAGAGCCGTAGCTGGTGCAAGCTGCCTACTGTGATTTACACTAGCTGGGCATCGGGTACCAATGAATATTGCAGCAACACCACTTCACCCAGCTACAGATCTGGCCCATTGACTCCCAGGGCGGTATGGCAGATTTACAACAGCTGAGCGTCTGGTCACCTGTCTATTCTGGGCAATTAATTCTACTTTTTACAAAGACAAAAGCATTCTGTGAAGAAGGATGAAGTATCTCCTACAAAATAAGAACCGGAAGAGAAGTGACAGACTGTCCCTTTTAAATATTGCTGAAGCTAGCTGGGTTGCCTTCCTGGGGGTGTTATGCTATTTCTTGTCACCACAGCATCTGAGCGACTTTTGTATAACATCAATAGCAATACTAAAAGCCCATCTCCTTGCTGAAATCAATGGGAGTTTGGTGCCTAAATATCTTTAAGGGGCTGAGCCAAAGTCCTGAGCGGACTTTGTGGAGTTTCTGGTACTTCTTTTTGGAAATAAAAACTCTGTGTAGTTTAGGGTTGCTGAATGCTGAAATAGGTGACACTAAATGACAGCAATGATACTGTGGATAGGAGCTAGGCTGCACTTCAGGAAAGCATGACACTAATAATAAAGAGTCTCACATCTTAGATCTCCCAAGTTCTGGTCCAACTACAGGACTGTTATTAGCATCAATATGCTTTGGGAAAAGCTGAATCCCAGGATGAAATTGCACCCAGGTTAGTTTTATACAATTAATTATAGGGACTGACACCTTCTGAAACATAGATTCCTAGATTTTAAGGCCAGAAGGGACCATTGGGATCATCCGGCCTGATCTCCTGTATAACATAGGCCATAGCATTTCCTTCCATAACTCCTGTATTAATCTCAATAAATTGTGTTTGGTGAAAACATCTTCCTGAAAAGCCTCCAGTCTGGATTTCAAGACTTCAAGAGATGGAAAAATCCATCACTTCCATTGATAGTTGATTCCTAGAGTTAATCACCTGCACTCTTAAAGAAAACATCTGTCTTATTTCTAGGCTTGGAAGGATTAGATTTGTATTGATAAATGTTAGTAAACATCAATTTCACCATGCATACATAAAGAGATGAAAAATATTTCCGTCTCTAATGACTGAAATTTACACAGACAAAGTAAGAAAAATTATGCTTGAGAATTTATAGTTTAATTTAAGGCTATTTATTTGTATATTTTCACATGCAATGTTGACCACCTTCCCTCCCGCAATTGTGCACATATAGATAAAAATAAAAGTAAAATGCTTAAAAATAACCATAGAGCTGATCCATCAGAATTATATATAAATACAAATGGAGTTCTGCCAACCCTACATATTTCTCATTTGAATGGATCTGGTTAGAATTTCAACCCATTGTTTCTTATTCTGCCTCTCGCCGAAAAGAGCACAGGAAAGCAACTTGGTCTTGCAGACAGAGCATTAGACTAGAAAGTAGGAAGATTTTATTACTGTTGGCAGAAGTGCCTAAGGGCTGTAGAAACACAGTCTGGTCCCTTCCCTAAAGAACCCACAGTTTAGGTCCCTTGGGTTCCATCCCTGACCTGCTATATGAACTTGGCCAAGCCCCTTCCACTCTCTATGCATCTATTTTCCCTCCCACCCTTTGTCTGCCTTTCCCTGTTTCCGATGTAAGTTTTTAGAGGCAGGGGCCCTTTGTCATGATCTGTTTTTTAAGCACCTAACAGAATCCCAATTGAGGCCATTTGGTGCTTGCTGCAATAATTGTAATATGGCACTAGGCTGCTTTGGAGATGGGATACCAGGCCAAATGGATCCCTGGAGCAGCAGTGACCAAGTTGAGATCTCTGCTTCATGAAACAGAGATATATTTTCCTCTGAGGGTGAACGGAGGCCTCTAAGCCTGTCTCAGAATACACCTTATGGTACAACCCAGCCTGGCCGCCAGATTCCTCACCTTCTGCTGCCACTTACTGGCTATTCAATTCCAACCACTTACAACTGCATCCCTCAGCATTTGCCTGAAAGTCTGTTCGCATTCATTTCCATTTTTGGAAAATGTGTGATGCATTTCTTTGCCGGATAGTGAGACAGGCTGATGCTTTGCCTTATTACGCTCTTTGTCCAGTGGCTTATAATCCTCTTCCTTGATGTGGTGTGTATCCTAGATAAACATTGCTGATATCAGGAGAATGTGATCCGGAGGGAAATCCATGAATGATCCCGACAAATCCTCAACTGGTGCAAGCTGGAGCCGCTCCACAGGATTTAAATGTAGCTCCAGGGATTTACATCAGCTGGGGGCTGGCATCTGCCCATTGGCTGCCGTGGAACTGTGGCCACTTTGCTCCAGCTGGGGAACTGGTGCAGGGCTCCGATGACACCCAATTAATTTGCACCAATGGAAGATCTGGTCCATTACCTTGATGACAGCGTGCTCACAAGGAAACTCCTGTCTCTCCTCCCCCACTTGAACAGGGTAAATGTATCTGTTTCCTTGGAGCCTGAGAGCTGAGCTGTGTCACGGCTTCCCCTCATTCAGGTTCAGCTCAGCTGCAGATGCTGCAACTTCCTTGGGAAGCTGAGTCCCTGACCATGAACTTCGCTGCCTTGGTACTGGTGCTGGCTCCAGGTGTTCAGGCTGCCTGAGCAGGGCACCATGTGTTGGGGTTTCCAGGGGCTCATGGCTATTGGGGAATGGCTCGTCTGAAAGAAAGGCACTCAGATACTACGGTGATGGGCAGCCATCGCCAGACAGATGGGTATGGCACAGGGAAGATAGACAGATGGAGCAGAGTGAGAGATGGATAGCTGGAAGGGAAGGGTAGATGGATGGATAGGGCAGAGGAAAGGAAGGACAGACAGACAGCACAGAGGAAAGGATGAATTTTTGTTTGCTTGTTTTTTCCTTTGTCCATAAAGAGGCTCATGCATTTTCCTGCCCTTGCTGAGGAAGGAAACGTTGAATAAAACCAGTCTCCTCCCCCACAGGCGCGCTGGCCCAATACACGGTGACCCAGGACAGCTCTGCCACTGCTCAGGAAGGAGAGTCGGTCCATTTCAATTGCTCATACACAGGCACGGAGTATAGTGTGCATTGGTACCGCCAGTCCCTGGGGAGCCCGCCGCGGTTTGTGGCTTTGCTGTCTTTGAGTGGCAGGGAGACGCGAGAGAATTTCACCATGAGTCTGGACACCAAAGCCAAGAGCAGCTTCCTGTACCTGACCAGCAGCCACCTGGCAGACTCCGCGGTGTATCCGTGTGCAATGGATCACGGTGCGGGTGTGCATAGGGAACCCAGCCCAAAACCCGGGTGAGGGGCAGGGCTGAAGAGAAGAAACAGGACTGGGCTAGGAGCACAGAAGAGAAGAAAGGGAAGTAGAATAGCACAGTCTAGCAGTAAAGAGAGTAGCATGGGATGGAAGAGAATAAATCTGAACGGCCTGTAGAATAGCAGAGATTTGAACAGAATAAAGGGAAAAGAAGAGAGGCCAGCAAGTTAAGGAAGAAGCTTGAAGAAACACATGGCAAATTATGGACATTTTCACCTTTTTGCCTTCCCGAATGTCTTGGATCTGCTGGTTTTATATCAAAAATAGCGTCCTTGCCCCAGAGTAATAGCAGCCAGGGGACCATCCCCCAGGGAGACAACATGGTAATGCTAATCACTCCCACGTGCTTTTCCCTGGTATTCAAGTCAGACAGGAACATGCTTGCACAGACATATACACTCACATAAGCATTCTCACACACAACCAGATTCTCTCTCTCTCTCACACACACACTCACCCAGACACCTTGCCTCACACACAGAAATAGGCCTAGTCTAATACACCTCCAGAAACCCCCACAGTGAGCGAGAGGTAAACAGGACGGTTGCACCCATGTCCCTCTGCATTGAGAGACAAGAGTATTTGTATTCGCAAGGAGCAAGTTTGGTGGGGGTAGGTGGCAAGGAAACTTAAAGTCCACCCACACTCCGAATGCCACTCATTAGCCACCTCGGGGGTTCCAGCGCAGTTTTGGACAGGCCCACAGCCCGAGCCCAGCCGAGACCCATATCCCCTCCAAACGCCATCCACGTCTCAAATCCTACCCAGCCCCCGGGCTGCCCCCGCTCTTTGTCTGGAAGCCAGACTCCGCCCTCCTTGCTCAGTGCAGGTCTGCAACCTTAAACTGCTGGGACTCCCTCTGCCTCGCGTCCTGGATGCAGGGACTACAGAGGCTCTTCGCTCAGGAAGAGGAGCTGAGACATTTGCTTCACCGGGGAGAAGAAGAAAAATCTACCTGCGAGGGGCTGAACTTTTGGTGGCATTACCTTGAGTGCTGAAGGCAGAAAACAACTTCCTGACTGAGTGGTGAAGGCAGAAGGCAGTAGAAGAGTGCTCCTATTTGTAACCCGGGGAAGTGGGGGGGCGCAAGCCCCCCCACTGCTAAAGGCCCCTCCCCCAGCCTAAGGGGAGGAGTCACTGGACCCGGGAGACAACTGACATCGGGGGGCAACTAATGAAAAACAGGGAGGGACGTGGGGGTCACAGGGTCAAAAAGAGGGAACCGGAGGGGGGCACCGAGCAGAGAACCCCGGACAGCGCCCACTGCTCCCGGAAGGCGTCCAGGGAGCCAGCGGACGCTGCCCAGAGGAACTCTGCCCGGATCCGTGAGCGGACAAGGGAACGAAGTAGGCCCCACAGTCGCTGAGCGCCCCCCCGGCCAACCTCCCCTCCCTGGTATTATAGATGGCCAGTTTGGCCAGGGCGAGGAGGAGGTTGACCAGGAGGTCCCGCGACCTTGTGGGGCCACGGATAGGGAGTGCATAAAGGAACAGGTGCGGGGAAAAGTGCAGCCAGAACCTCAGGAGGAGGTTCTGGAGGAGCCGGAACAGGGGCTGCAGCCTGGCGCACTCGAGGTAGACGTGCGCCAGGGTCTCCCTCACGCCGCAGTAGGGACAGGCGTCGGGAACAGGGGTAAACCGCGCCAGGTACACGCCCGTGCTCACGGCCCCGTGAAGGAGCCGCCAACTGATGTCCCCGGTGGGCCGCGGAGTCAAGGTGGAATACAGACTGGCCCACCGGGGGTCCTCGCCCTCCGCAGAAGGTAATAGGTCCCGCCATTTAGTATCGGGGCGGGACACGAGGGCGAGGAAGTGAATGGTGTGGAGCACGAGCGTGTACAGATGGTCCCGTGGCGCGGTTTGAAAAAGAACCGGCTGCAAGTCGTGCAGCCGGCTCGGGGCATAGGGGGAGGAAGGCCGGGGGGGCTCACGGGGCCGGGGCCCGATGGTAAGCACCGGAGGGCTAGGAGTGAGGGGAGGGCGGGGACCACCCTCTCGCAGGAACCGCTCGAGGGAGACCCGAGCAGCAGGGGGCAGGGCCGCCTTCACCTCCTGGAGTACGCGCCGGGGGGTGCGAAGGGTGGAGAGCCCCATGCGCCGAGCCAGCGCCTGGGGATCCACCCAGTCCCCCCGGTCGTAGTCCAGGAGGTCTCCGACCTTGGTGACTCCTGCCAGGACCAGCCTCCGTCGCACCGAGGGGGTCCCCGCCACCTGCACACCGAGCTGTGGGTTGTGTAGCAGGGGCTCCGCGAGGAGATCCTCCCCCTCGGGGACCAAAGGGGGCCTGGAGGCAGAGACCAGCCTCCAGGTCCGGAGGAGGTCCTGGTAGAAGACCGGCAGCTCGGAGAGGTCTCGCGGAAGACCTCTCGGGTGGAGAAAAAGGAGCTGCCGGTCGTAGCGGAGCCCTCGGAGGCGGCGGAGGAAGGCGTGCGCCAAGTGGCTCCACGCCGGACTACCTGCACCGTAAAGGAGTCTCTGCAGGGCCTGGAGGCGGAAGGTGTGGACCTGGCTGCGGATGCAGCACAGGCCCTGCCCCCCTTCCTCCAGGGGAAGACTCAGGATCCCTGCAGAGACCCAGTGCAGTCCTGGCCAAAAGAACTCCAGAACTAGCTTCTGGAGGTAGGCCAGGAAACTCGGGGTCGGGACCAGGGTGTTGAGCCGGTGCCAGAGCATGGACAGGACCAGCTGGTTGAGCACCAGCGCCCTCCCCCGGAGGGAGAGGCACCGGAGCAGTCCTGTCCACCTCCGCAGCCGCTCAGACACCCTGCCCTCCAAATCTTGCCAGTTCTCCGCCGGGGAGGGATGGGTGGCGGAAAGGTAAACGCCCAGATAGAGCAGCGGACCCGCGCTCCACCGGATGGCTTGAAGCGCGGGTGGGAGGGAGCTCGCCCGCCACCCGGCCCCTACCATCAGGCCAGAGCTCTTGACCCAGTTGACCCGGGCGGAGGAGGCCGCCGAGTAGACGGCCAGGCAAGCCTCCAACCGCTCCAGGTCGCCCGGGTCCTGGACCGCGAGGAGCACGTCGTCGGCGTACGCTGACAGGACCACCCTCAGCTCTGGCTCACGGAGCACCAACCCCGTCAACCTCCGACGGAGGAGACAGAGGAAGGGCTCAATGGCCAGAGCGTACAGCTGGCCCGACAGCGGACAGCCTTGACGCACCCCGCGCCCGAAGCTGACCGGTTCGGTCAGGGTCCAGTTGAGCTTGACCAAACACTCCGCGGAGGCGTACAGCACCCGGAGAAAGCCCACAAAGCGGGGCCCGAAGCCGAACGCCCGCAGGGTGCCCAGGAGATACCCGTGGTCCATCCGGTCGAACGCCTTCTCCTGGTCCAGGGACAGGAGGGCGAACGACAGGCCGTCCCTACACCCGAGCTCCAAGAGATCCCGGACCAGGTACAGGTTGTCAAAAATGGTCCGGCCCGGGACGGTGTAGGTCTGGTCGGGATGGACCACGTCCTGCAGCACGGAACCCAGCCGCAGCGAGATGGCCTTGGCTATGATCTTATAGTCCGTGCTGAGGAGCGAGAGGGGACGCCAGTTCCGAAGGTCACGGAGGTCCCCCTTCTTAGGCAGCAGAGCGAGCACGGCCCGCCTGCACGAAAGGGGGAGCGCTCCGCCGCCCTCGGACTCGGCCCAGACGATGGCGAGGTCCGGGCCGAGGACGTCCCAGAAGGCGCGGTAGAACTCCACGGTCAGCCCGTCCATGCCCGGAGATTTATTGGTGGGCATGAGACGGAGGGCCGCCGAGAACTCGGCCAGAGCGAGAGGTAACTCCAGCCGGTCCCGGTCGCCCGCGCCGACCGTGGGGAGTTCGTTCCAGAGGACCCTGCGGGCGGCGACGTCGGTCGGATCCGGGGAGAAAAGGTCAGCGTAGAAGGCCCTGGCCCTGCCACGCATCTCCACCGGATCCGTGAGGGGGGCGCCGTCGGCCGCCAAGAGGCAGATGACATGCTTCCGGGCCCCCCTCCGTTTCTCCAGGGCATAGAAGAAGCGGGAGCCGCGGTCCATCTCCCGAAGGAGACGGATGCGGGATCGAACAAAGGCGCCCCGAGCCCGGAGGTCTTCGAGGGCCCGGAGCTCCTCCCGCTTCTCCCGGCACGCTCCGCAGAGGGACGGATCCTCGGGGCTGGCGGCCAGACGCCTCTCCAGCTCTAAAACCTCCCGCTCCAGCTGCCCTATCCCCGCATCCCTCCGCCGGCTGGCCCCCCGAGTGTAGTCACGGCAGAAGAGCCGGGCGCGCACCTTCCCCACGTCCCACCAGCGCCGCGCCGAGGGAAAGGCACGCCTCTGCTCCCGCCAGGCCAGCCAGAACTCCCGGAAGGACGCCACGAAGCCCACGTCCTCCAGCAGGCTGTTGTTAAAATGCCAGTAGGCCGGCCCCGGCCTCTCCCCGGTGAGAGAGGCCGTCACGGACACCAGATGGTGATCCGAGAAGGGGGCCGGCCGTACGCTGGAGGTGTGGGCCCGTGAAAGATGGTGACGGGAAACATAAATGCGGTCCAACCGGGAGTGGCGCGACCGATCTTCCCCCACCCGGACAAAGGTGAAGGTGACGACGTCGTCCGGGTGGTGGTCGCGCCAGACGTCCACCAGGGAGTGATGGTCTAGAATCTCCCGGAGGACGTCTGCGGCGGCCGGGCACTGCTCGGTCCCCGTGCGGTCCCGTTCCTCGAGGGTGGTGTTGAAGTCCCCGCCCAGGACCAGGCACTCGTGAGGATCCAAGGTGCCGAGGAAGGCGGACGCCTGCTGGAAGAACCGCACCCTCTCCGAGCCCGATGTCGGGGCATAGGCGTTGACCAAATTCAACGCCAGCCCCTCCACTCGGACCCGGAGGTGCAGCAGGCGACCCGGCACGACCTCGGCAACCCCCAGCACCTCGGGCTGTAGGTCGGGGGAGAACAGGGTGGCCACTCCGCCCGCGCGGGCGGAGAGATGACTAAAGAACACCCCGTCCCCCCACTCCAGCCGCCAAGCGGCCTCGGCGGCCGGATCCGTATGGGTCTCCTGCAGGAACGCGACCGAGTACCCCCCCTCCCGCAGGAAGGAGAGTACTTGGGTCCTGCGGAGACCCATCCTACAGCCCCTGGTGTTCAAAGTGGCAAAGACTGTTGGGGCCATGAGGAGGGCTGGGGAGGATCCTCACTGGCAGGGACGCTGGCGGCCCCCGTCAGGCCCCGCAGCAGGCCGTGACCGACCCCAAAGGCCAGCAGGGAGTCACGGAAGCTGAGGGCCCGGCGGTAGGAGGCAGCGTCCGGCCGCCCGGTCCCCTTCCCCTCTTTCAAAATAGCCCTCACGGCCTGGAGGACGAGATGGAAATCCCCCCAGCGCTGCAGGGCGAGCTGCACCCTATTCCTGGCCCCACGACAGTCGGCCAGGAAGGTGCGTAGCTCCTCCCGCAGCGCCTGGGGGGCCGGGGTAGAGGACCCCGGACCGTCCTCCGGCCGGGGCCCCGCAGCGGCCCCGTGGCCAACAGAGACGGGCAGACAAGGGGCGGAGCCCCGACGCGGCGCCGATGGCACGGGCGCCGCGCTGCCCGCCTCGACCCCCGGCACAAGGAGCGGCGGCAGAGGGAAACCAGCAGCCCCAGGTGGAAGGGACAACGCAAACACCGCCTCCCGGGAGTCAGCAGGTGGTAAGGGGAAGGGCACAACCCCAGGGGCGGTGATAGACTGGGAGCCGGGCAGGGGAGGGTTAGGAGCGGAATCAGGGGCGGGAGCGGAGTCAGGGCCGGGGGTGGGATCAGGGGCAGAGGCGGGGCCAGGGTGAGGATCAGCGGCCCCAGGGGCAGCCCCTCCAGGAGAGGACTCCTCCGAGCCCAACGCAGGGGGCAGGGGCGTAGGATCAGGAAGGGGGCCCTCGATGACACTCGGCCCGGGCGCCAGGACAAGCTCGGTGCCCACGGCCCCCACGACAGACAGGGGGCGGCTCAGGGCAGGGCCCCCAGAAGGGGAGAGAGACAGCTGCCCTGCCTCAGACGCCCCAGGGCCCGGCTGCTCGGCGCTGGCCGTCGCCTCGAGAGGCCCGGCGGCCGCCGATGGAAAGCCGGCCACAGCCGGGCATTCGGGGGCATCAGATGATGGCAACTCAAGGGCAGGGACAGCTGTCTGGGAGAAAGGAGAGGGAGGGAGGGGGAGGGCCGGCAGGAGACCGCCGAGACCGAGGCCCGGTGACAACGGGTCGTCCTCCCCCTGGGTGACTGGGGTCAGACCCAGGGCCTCAATCTCGGCAAAGATAGCGCCATAGTCCCCCTCCGCCACCCCGAGTGCCGCCGGATCGACGACAGGAGACGAGGGGGCCAGGGGGGCCGAGGCATCTCCTTCTGCGGCTCCCGCACGGAGGGGGGCAAAGGGGGCCTCCAGAATGGGGGCGGAGCTACTCCGCAGTGCTGCTGCAACGGCCTCCTCGACCGGCGCCACCTGTGGGGTGCCGTCGGGGGGCACGGCCGAAGGCTCGGCGGTGGTGGCCCCCTTCCGGGACTTCCGGGGGGCCTCCTCCCCGTCCGAGTGAGCGGGGAGGTGCCGAGCCTTCTTCCGCTTGCCGCGCTTCTCCCCGACGAGCACCCAGCCCTCCAGAGTGGTGACGGAGGGCAGGCCCGCAGGGCCGGGGTCGGGCGGCAAGGGAGGTGAAATCAAGGGTCCAAGGGGCGGGGACAGGGCAGCGAGGGGTTGGGGAACCTCCCCCTGGGGCGAGCCCTCTCCCAAGCCCGGAGCCAACCCGGGCGCCCTCTCCCCCACGGACCCCGTCCCAGAACTCACTGCGGGGGCGACGGGGTCCAGCCGCTCACCGGGGCACGACGGGGGGGCCACCCCCACGTCCCGAGCGGAGATGGACGAGGGAGGAGGAGGGGCAGCCACGGGCGCCGAGCGGCCAGGGCTGCTGGCGGTGGTAGGACCGGGGCACACCAGAGCCTCGGGCGGCCCAGGCGCTCCTCCGTGCCGGGCCAAGGGGCAATCCCTCCGGACATGCCCCATCGCCCGGCAGAGGAAACACCGGGCCTCCCCGAGGAATAATGCACCCGGTAGTGGGCCCCCTGATGGGGCACCAGAAAGGACCCCTCGAGGACCCCCCGGCACGCGCCACCGCCGGCGGCAGCTGTAGTTGAACCTGCCGGCGGAAGGACAGGACGTGACGGAGGGCGGGGTCCTTGCAGCCCAGCGGGAGAGGGCTGAGGACCGAGATGGGCTTCCCCAGGGCGGAGAGGAAGGGGAGCAGGGCAGCGTTGGGGAGGAAGGGCGGGACGGAGGTCAAAACCACCCGGACGCCCAGGTCCTCCAGGGGCTCGAGGGGGACGTAGACGCCCCCCACCGCCAGGCCCCGCTCGACCGCCTCCTGGGCGGCGGCCTCCGATGCCAGGAAGAAGACGACCTTCCCGTACATCTTGGAGGCCGCCACGATGGCCGAGGGCCCCACCACCCGCGCCAACGCCCGCACATAGGTCTCGACGTGGGGCGAGGCGGGCACCAGGAGGCAGCGGACGCCATGCCTCCTGGTCAGGGTGGAGAAGGGGCCCCGGCCGCTGGAGATGGAACTAGAGGAGGCGGCGGGGGCAGATGACGAGGCGGTGGCTGGACGGGGGGCAGCTACCTGGGCGTACGCTCTGGGTGGGAGAGCAGAAGCAGCCCCAGAGCTGGTGGAGGGGACGGCAGAGGAGGGGAGGGGCGCGGCCGATGGCGGGGCCGCGGAAGGGAGGGGGGCGCTCCCCCCAGGGGGGGGTGCCTTCCGGGCGGGGCCCTTGCCCTTCTTCCCACCCTGGCCCTTCCTGCCGGTCGAGGGAGGCAAAGCAGCAGCGGCGGAGGCCCCCCCTGCGCCGGCTGCCCCCGGTGTCTCGGGAGGGGCAGCGGTGGCAGAAGGAGCAGCGGTCGCATCGGCGGCCAGCGGGGCGGGCGGGGGAAGGGGATCAGGGGAGGGGACAGGGACCATCGCAGGGGCCGCCTGATCCATCAAAGGGGGACACGGAAGAGCTAGCGACCGGAAGGGGAAGGGAGGAGGAAGGGGGCGGGTCTAGACAGACCGCCCCGCCCTGCCAGGCTGCGAGCAGGGCGGGGTTCCAGGGGCAAACACTGAGGGGAAAGGGCAGTCAGGGGAGAGGGACAGACAGAACGGCCCACCACCCCTCCCCGCTAGGCTGCAGGCTGGGGAGGAGGGTGCCGCAAGGGGGGGGGGGGCGGGGCGGGAATAGGGGGGGGGTGCCGGCTCCTCCGGCTGCACTGGGAATGGGGGGGGTCACAAGCTCATCGGGGAGTGCGGTGAGTAGGGGTCAAAAGAAGTAAGCACTGGGGTCCCGGGGGGCTCACAGGCTCTGGGGAGCACCCGGGCGCACTGAGCGGGGGAGGGGGCAGGTCAGCGCAGGGAAGGCAACAGGGGCACGGGGAGGAGCAGGGGCGAGCACAGAACAAGGGTGGGGGAGGGAGGAGCAAAAAGCCCCAGGGAGCAGGGCAGGAACAAACAAACCTACTGAAGGGCGGGGCCGGGCGGGGCAAACAAACCAAACACTCAGGGCCAGGGAAGGACAAAGGCAAGGGGCAGGCTAAACTAAACGGGGGGCTCCAGAGGGCAGAGCGGGGAACAAGGGGAGCCCTCCGACCCAGCAAGGGGAGGAGGGCAAAGGGCAGGGAGACACAGGCGCCCAGGTGGGCTCAGGTGGTGGGAAGGAGCCAAGTCCGTGCTGCTGCAAAGGTCCCAGGCAGTCCAAGGGACGAGCGGCCCAGCTGAGAACGAGGAGGGGCGACAAACGGTGGCTGGGGGGCAGTGGAGGGGGCGACGACGATGATAACGGTGGTGGTGGGGGGCCGGAGCGGGGAGCAGATGGACTGGGGGGGGGCTCCACGCCACCCCCCCCACTCCCCACAGGAACAACAGTACCTGGCCCCACCACCACAAGAGCAGAGGTGGTACAGTCACTCAGTCCAGGATACAGCCCCCTCCGGAGTGCTCCCCCAGCAGCAGTAGCGGTTGTAGAGATGGGAAGCAGTCCCCTCCTCGCAGGCACAGCAGTAGCAGCAGCAGCAGCAGGCTCCCAAGCAGCAGCCAGCCCAGGAAGGCCTCCTCACCGGTGGTGCAGGTGGTGGCAGCAGCAGCAGCGATGGTGATGGTGGCTGCAGCGGCAGCGATGGTGAAGAGGCCACTCACCCACTCCCCCCCGGCCAGCCGGGAGGGGAGCAGGCCGGCAGGGCCCCCAAGCAGCGGTAGCAACAGTGGTGGTGGTAGCAGTAGCCCCAGGAGCTCCACAACCAAGCAGGCTCCTCCACCGACAGTAGAAGAGGGCTGGAGGGGAGGGATGTGAGTCCCAGAATGCTCCAGGCTTTGTTCCCTGCTGACTCACTCAGAACCACTGGGGGCAATTAGGAGCAGCTGAGGCTGATTAGTGATCAGCCAGGTGCTCCATAAAAGGGCTCCGCCCCAAACACACAGGGCACGAGCTGGAGGAAGTAGGAGTGCTGTGCTGAGGTGAGAGGAGTGCTGAGCGGTGGTGATAGGAGTACGGAGCTGTGCCGAGGAACGAGCTGGTGAGCAGAGCGCTGTGGTGGAGCAGTGAGGAGGAAGGTACCAGCTCCAGAAGCCAGAAAGACTGAAGGAGGGGGAAAATTAGCCCAGGGGAAGAGTGTGCCGTCTGGAGAGCAGTACCAGCAGCACATAGCTGCTTCTTATAGGGCCCCTGGGCTGGGACCCGGAGGAGCGGGTGGGCCCGGGTCCCTACCCCCTCCCTGTGGGAAGATGGGGTGACGGGCAACTTCCTGGCCCACTACAAGCAGGAAGGTGCGAGACCCACTGAGAAAAGCCGGCCATCAGCCACACTGGGGAAACAGGACTCCTGGGGTCTCTGGCCAGCTGTGTGCTTTCGGACCAGTTCCTTCCCTTTCCTGTGCCTGTTTCCCCACCCAACCTTTGCTTTGTCTATTTCTGGGCCAGGGAATGTCTCTTACTGTGTGTCTATACAGCACCTAGCACACTGGGGCCCTGGAGAGGCTAGGTACATTTAGGAGGAGATTTGAAAAGGCACCAAGTAGCAGAAGGTGGGAAAGTGGGCACCTCACCTGAAAATCTCTCAGATGGCAATAACGGAAGGAAAGTAGAGATTGCGGGTCAGGTGCGAAGCTCATGGAGATGGATAGAAAGTCCGCCGGGCTTTGCATCAGGCCAGGTCACGAGCTGCGGCAGAGAGAGGCTCAGGGAATTGCCAAAAGGTCACATAGGTGCAGGAAATTGAGCCCAGTGGTCCTTAACCATAGATTATTGCCTGAACCACGAGGGATGCAGGTTTAATGCCTTCCTGCACTTTGGGAATACCTGTCCCAGGGCAAGAGCTCTCGGGAGCCTGAAGGTTTGGAGGGAGGGAGGAAATTAAGAGAGAAAATATAAAACCAAATGAACAGGGAGGGAGAAAGAAAGAAAGAAAGAAAGATGCATGAAGTGAGGGGTGGATTTGTGGATACATAGAGAGGCATAAGAAAGCGAACAGGAGATGCATAAGAAAAAATCACAAGAGGCACAGCATCTCCCCCTTTCTTTAGACGCTGAGGACCCAACTGCCCACTCATCTCCAAGACAAGGATGCACGCACACTGCTGGCATGACGCCCGGAGCTGGGAATTAACCCCATTCTCCAGCGGCGAAGGGAAGTCAGCTCCGAGCATTGAACCCCACGAAAAGGGAGCTGTTTAAACACAAACAAAAAGTAGATCCATGCTGACAAACACAGGGGAATTCACTTCAGCGTGAGGGTGTCTCTGTCCAGGAAAAGGAAAGCGACTGAAGTTGAAAAAGTGGCACCATTTTATCGTCTCTTTGCCCAGAAGAGGGCAGCTTTCCCCCGACGACAGCAGAGGCTGAGAATTACCTTCCTCAGGGTCTGATTCTATTTTTGGAGTACTGGGCCATGCCCCTGATTGGCTGGGCTCACAGGGTGAGACGAAGGTGTCTGAACCCTCCAGCAAAGCGTGCTACAGCTACATTTTTGCAGGGCTTTCCTGAAGGTGAGGAAAAAGCACCTTCCCTTGGCCTCAGTGCAAATCCGGAGCAGCAATGGAGAGGCAGCTGAGAGGCTGGGCAATGATGCTGTCCGTTCAGTTCTACTGTAAGTCTCGGGGGAGTTTGTCTGTTTACACTGTGAGATCCTCAGGGCAGGGGCTTTCCCCGCGCTGTGTCTGTGCAAGACCCGGCCCAATGGCCTCCCCAGCTCGGTTCAGTTCTGTGGCATGTTTGTGGAGGTTTTAGTCTGTTGAGCTCTGGGGGCCAGGACCTGTCTTTTGCTCTGTGTCTGTACAGCACCTGGCGCAGGGGGCTGTGCTCTCAGCTAGGCCCCCAGTGGCTGGCACGGTAATTCATAGCCTTTAATGGCAGGAAGGGACATTGGATCCGCTCATCTGACCTCCTGTAGAACGAGCAGGCCCCAGCGTTGCAGGGAGTGACTCCAGCATTGAGATCACGTGGGAATGAGGACGCGCTCCTGCTTTACCCACTAAACTGGGCTCAGGAGATGCCAGTGCTATTTCCAAGCTGTGCCACAGACTATGTGACCTTGGGGAAGTGACTTAGGCTTGGATTTTGGAAGGAGGCTAACGGAGTCAGGTGCCCAAATCCCATTGAAACTGCAATAGGAGACGCATGCCTGGCTCCTTTGAAATCTCTCCCCCCATATCTCTCGCTGCCTCAGTTCCCCATAGCGGGCAGCTGCATTCACTAGCAATTCTAGCCCCCTTGTGACCTAAGGAGTCTCTCCATTGATTCTCCAAAAGAGGCTGTGCTGAATATCACAATAACTGAGTATCACATAACTTATCGGCGTAGGTGTGTTGACTTGGATGGAGCCAGGCAGATTTACACCAGATGAAGATTTGGCCCAGACTATGAAGCACAAATTCTGATCTATTTTGGCTGAAGAAGACAGTGAGGAGCAGCAGCCTCTAGTAAAGAAGAGGGGCTGATGGAAACAGAACAAGCTAACCTGTTCTTGCTCTATTTGCCTTTGTCTACAGGGGTGAGCTGCCAGATTAAAGTGGATCAGAGCCCTCCGTCCCTGACTAGAGTTGAAGGGGAGATCTCCACTCTCATCTGCAACTACTCCAGCACAGCATCGTATGTACAGTGGTACAGACAGGTTCCCAGGGAAAGGCCTGCCTTCCTGCTGAGCCTGTACCAGGATGGGAATGTTACCCAGATGCCACATTTCATAGCTGAGCTCTTGAAAAGAGAGAGACGGAGCCATCTCCACATCAGTGGTGCTCAGCTCAGCGACTCAGGCAGCTATTTCTGTGCTGTGGAGACACAGCGGAACAAAGGGGCCACCATCCCGTACAAAAAGGTGGCCGCATGGCACCTTGAAAGAAATGCACTGGAGAGTAACGTGATAGCATAGGTCTCTGGAGTGAGTTTGGGTTTTTTCTCGGAGGGAAGGGCCTTGCTGCTGCTAGGGTGAGACGGATGTGTCTTGTCTCTCAAGCAGGAGAAAGGCAAGTAGATTGAAAAAGCTCCAGGAGAGGCCAGAGAAGTCTGGCGGGGAGCAATACAAGCAGATGCAGGAAGCTCTCTTTATTTCACGGTGCACCGAAGTGAGAGGCAGCGCAATGAAGAGGTGTCCTGGGATCTCCTTCGTGATCCTGTTCATTCATCTTTACTGTAAGTTCTGTGACTGTTTAAACCACCCGATCATCATGAGAGCCAAGATTCTCAAAGGTGATGAGTGATTTTGGGTGCCTGAGTTTCACAGATTTTTAAGGCCAGAAGGGACGATTCTGATCATTTCGTCGGATGCCCTGCGTTCCAGGCAGTATCACCAGAGATTCCTGTGCTTAGCCCCTGTTCTGTGCTGAGCTGGAGGATGCTGTTTTAGAAAGATCGGCCCGTAGGCAGGGCTGAGGATGCAACAAACAGTCTAGCGCCAGGCCTGTAGGCAGGGCTGGTGAGGCAACAAACAGTCTAGCGTTTGGGATGGTGAGGAGGGTAAGGGTCTCCCAGGGTGGCTCGGGAAGGGACGAGGGGGACGCAGGCCCACCCGTCTCCACTGCGTCCCAGCCCAGGGCCCTAGCAGCGGAAGGGGTACCTGTCACTGCGTTGGCGGGGCTCCGGCCGCAACACGCCAACCAGGTTGCCCCGTACTCAGCCTCCATTTAGGGCTGTCCCTGGGCTTCTTCCTCCCCGTACCCACAGGTACCTGATTCCTCCCGGCCGCCGGGATGTGGTAGTCCCATCAGGCCCTCCTCGTCCACTGGTGGCAGCTCTGATGGGCTCCTCCTCGGATGGGAGTTCCTCCATGTTCTGCGGCCCACAGGCCGCCGGTAGGGCCGGTAGGGTCTCCGGGTCCCAGGCTCGGTACTGCTCGGGTCTATCCTCCTGGGGTTCCCTGGCAGCAGGTGGCCTGGGCGGGTCCTCCTCTGGCTCCCAGGCAGCGTGTGACTCAGGTGGGTTCCCGTCCGACTCCCAGGCAACGGGTGACTCAGGCAGGTTCTCCGTCAGTCCCCAGTTTGGGGTTGAGACCGGCCTTTCCCCTTCAGTGTGGGCTTTGGGCCTGGCTCTAGCGTGGAGCCTCCAGGGAGAGACATCCTTCTCCCTCGGCCATCCCTGCCTGACTGAGCTCGCCGGCCGGTGTTTTAAAGGCCTGGCCCCGACCCCCTGCTTCCGGTCAGGTGGTGTCCGCCTGGCTTCTAAAGGCCTGGTCCTGCCTCCCTGCTTCCGGTCAGGTGATCTTCTTTTGGGCTCTAGCAGCCAGGGTGGGTTTGGTTCTCCCTCTGGGTCTCTTTCAGAGGGGAACCATCCCTCCCGGCTACACCCTGCCTCTCTGCTTACTGCTTTTAATGGTAGAGTTTGAAAATTTCCTGAGAGAAATTAGATTTTTCTAGATGGTGCAAATCCTGAGCTTCTGACATATTATTCAACCTTTTCTCAAGGCAAATTCCCTTAAAAGTCAGTGGGACTTTGTGGATAAAATACTTGCCCCGGGTAGGTTAGTTGGAGATTGGCTGAGTAAATACTGAGTAAAACAAGAATAGTTATTGAGTAGAGAAAGTCAACATTTATCCTGATACTTTTTAAATAGCCAGGCAGCAATCAAGAATTTCACAAAATATTGATGGTGACTTTTCACACTTGATTTTTTAAAATAAAACTACTGGGCAAATATTGTAAAAAAAAAAAATATATATATATATATATATATATATATATATATATATATATATATATATAATGACCACCTACAACATCATACCAACTTCAGGGCTTCCTAGAAGGACAGAAGGGGTTTCCCATTGCTGTAGGGACCCCATCTCCCTAGGTGATGGTGGCTAGGTTTACAGAAGCATTATACAGTTCTAACTGCATCTTCGCCAGGGTGAGGTCAGCGACCCCGACAACTGTAGCTATGTTGAAGAAGTATTAGCATTACAGAGCTTATGACACAAAGTTGACTAATTCTAATTCAGTCCACACAAGCAGATCCTGGTCAGTGTCACCACAAAACCTATCATGCTTCCCTAATTCAACAAATCCCATTGCTTTCATCTGTAGGGTAAATCCATGGCCACATTTGAACAAAATGGTTATTGTTATGGTTATTGAAAACTTCAGTTTCTACTTCCCATCCAAACTTCGTTAGGAGTTTAGCCCATTCCTCCTCAGCAACGGCAAAAGACAGTGCCACTTAAAATACAAGGTGAGCTATTAGCCAGGGTAGCACTTGATGGTGCAGAGCTGAACCGTTCTTATTTTATCCAGTAGAGAGCCAGTTCAATGTATCCCTGTAAAATAAGAGCTATTGATGCTAATCAAAACCAAAATGAGCAGCCAGATATGTTGAAGCCAATTCATTAATGACTATATATTATTACAGGAGTTGACAGATTTATTTTTAAAAATACTCATGGTCTCTCATATCTATCTATCTATCTATCTATCTATCTATCTATGTATCTATCTATCATCACTAGACAATGGTTGTCCTTCTCTGTGCTATGAAATATTCTGATGCAAAGCCTATTGAAATAATTGGAAAGACTCTTTTATTCGTTTAAGCCCTGAGTAACTCTCAAGAATGATTAAAGAAAGTTTCCCCCATATGTAGGGTAGGAAATAACCAGGGATGGTCAATATTTTTCCTCCAGAACTTTTTTTAAAGGACAATTTGGTTTTTGGTGAAGCAAACATTTTTGCAGAAAGTGTCTGCTTTCCTTTAAAAAAAAACCAAAAAAAAAAAAAAAACGTAATCAGCTTTTTCTTTTGTTTTGTTTTCACTAATAGTGTTTTAATTTTTGTCAGGAAACTAAAAACCCTCAAACTGACTCTTGGGGGCAGGTGGAGGGGGCAAAAATTAGGTTTTCAGCTGGACATTTTTGGGTTTTGAAACAGAATGTCAATATTTTCCTTGAGGGGAAAAAAATCCCAGTTTCCAGTTCACTCTAGAAATAACTATGGGCCAAAATCTGAGGTCTATGCTGAATGAGAGCTAAGTCTTTGTTCACACAAAATTTCACAGAAGTCAGAATGCTTACGTGTAGGTTCACAGAGAGATCTGTTGAATGCTGTTAGAAATAACCAAACAGGTTGTCCCGGGAATGGATTGGGGAGACAGAACACTTTATTGCCTGCTCATTCCACCTCGATGCTGCAAGTGAGCAATGAGGGGGTTACTTTACAATTATTTTATCCATAACAGTATGTAAATGTATGCATTTCCAGCAACTCCCCATAGACCCTTATTTGGTTACATTGACACCTGTAAAATGAATATTAACAACTACACAATGAATACAATTATACCCGCCCCTGTTTGTTGTTTACAGGATTACCATACAGGCAGCAGGAACATCACCTCAAAACCTTCAAACTTCAACACCTAGGTTAACACCTAGAGCTGATGTATTAATGTATGGGGGTGCCCACAAAGGGTTAACTGCAGCTGGGAAGGGTAATCCTGCCTTCCACTTGGCATGCAGACAAAGCAATTGGGGCTGGGGGAGGGGGAATTCAGGTTTTGCAGGAGAAGGTAGCAACTGTCACTCAACTCCCAGAGCCAGGATCAAAACCATGGTACAGTCCCCTGGTTTAACCCATGGAGCCCCACTCCTCACTCACAGGTATTAATAAAACTTTCTTTCTCAGATATTTTTGCATACCAGTTAAGTTTTCCTTGATATCTTCTCTCAGTTTTCTAAACTCTCTGCCAACCCCTGTCCTTTAAAATGACCTCCCTTCCAAGGTTGCGTCGCCTTTTCCACTACTCTCTCAAATGAACTCACACAGGAAAATGATTAAAGGCAAAATCCCTACATAATTTGCGGGTGAACATTTTTCACAAAGCAATCGCTTGATATCTGACTTACCATTCTTCATCCTCAAAGAAAACCTGCACACCACTTCCGAGAGATGAGACTGGGAGCTTGAATTCATCATTTTCCTAGACACTAAAAATCACGGCCTTAATAAAGACACTGGATTTATGGCTTATTACATCAATTTGTCACCCACTAACCTCCCCTTGTGTCCTTTCATTAGGTGACCCCTAGTTTTTGTATTGTGGGAACGGATAACTAACACTTTTCTCTTCGCTTTTTCCACACCATTCACGATTTTATAGACCTCTATTATATCCCCCTTCATTGTCTTTTTTCTAAGATGAACTACCCTAGTCTTTTTAGTCTTTCCTTGCACGGAAACTGTTCTATATCCATGATCATCTTTGTTGCCTTTTTCTGGACAGTTTCAAGTTCCACTATTCCCTTTTTTCTATGGGGTGACGAGAACTGGACACTCTATTTAAGATGATGGTACACTATGGGATTATTATAGTAATATTATGATATTTTTGTCTTATTTTCTATTCCTTTCCTAACAGTTCCTAGCATTCTGTTAGCCTTTTTTACCTCCGTTGTGTACTGAGATGAGGTTTTTAGAGAACTATCCATAATGACTCCAATATCTCTTTCTTGAATCATAACAGATAATTTAGATCCCACCATTATCATTGTATATGTATAGTTGGGATTATTTCTTCCAACATGCATTACTTATCACTTATGCACTTATAAAAGTTGAATTTAATCTGCCATTTTGGTGCCCAGTTGCCCAGTTTTCTGCAGTCAGCTTTGGACTTAACTATTTTGAATAATTTTGGATCATTTGTGAATTTTGCCACTTCACTGTTCACTCCCTTTTCCAGATCATCAGTGAATATGTTGAACAACACAGGTCCCAGTACAAATCCTTGGGAAGCCCCACACACTACCTCTCTCCATTTTGAGAAATAATAATTTATTCTTACCTTTGTCTCCTTTTTTATCCAGTTACTGACCTATCCTTTTTTTTACCCCAGTTACTTTCCCTATTAGCCCTTGAGTAGTTTCCTTCAGAGCCTTTGGGAAGGGACCATGTCAAAAGCTTTCTGAACATCCTAGTATACAATATAGACTGGATCACCCTTATCCACATCTTTGTTGACCTCCTCAAAGAATTCTAATAGATTGGTGAGGCATGGCTTCCTTTACAAAAGGTGTTTTGACTCCTCCCCAATAAACTCTGTCCATCTATGTGAATGATAATTCTATTCATTACTACAGTTTCTACCAATTTGTCCAGTACTGAAGTTAGGATCACTGGCCTGTAATTCCCAGGATCGTCTGTGCGGCGATGAGGAAAGCTGTACAACAAAGAAATGGTGATATGCACTGAGAATGACCTTCAGGAAATTTTACTTTTAGTCCCTTTGACTACATTTCTACTAAATCCAGACCATTTGAAAACCACTTCACATCCCATTGATTGCCTTTTCCAAGGCTCGTTTCACCTCTTTGTTTCTTAGAGTGTAAATGAAAGGGTTTAATAGTGGAGTTACAAAAGTGTTAAAGACATTGACTATTTTGTTCAAATCCAATGAGTTCTGTGCAGAAGGCTTGACATACAGAAAAATGGTGGAGCTGTACCAGATAGTCACGACAGTGAGATGGGCTGAGCAAGTGGAAAAAGCCCTCTGCCGGCCTTGGGCTGATGGGATTCTCAAGATGGTGGAGATGATGTAAATATATGAGACTAGGGTTATCATAAATGAGCCCAGGAGAAAATTAATAGCAATGATAAAAGTTGCCAGCTCAACAAGGTTTGTGTCAGTGCAGGAAAGCGCTATCCAAGAATCTATGTCACAAAAGAAGTGATTGATAATGCTAGGGCCACAGAAGGACAACCTGGATATTAGAGATGCCAATACAGAGATAGCCAGGAACCCACACAGCCAAGAGCCGAGGACCAGCTGAGCAGAGAAGGTGCTGTTCATGAGGGAACTGTACTGCAATGGATGGCATATGGCCAAATAGCGGTCATACGCCATGACAGCCAGTATGAGACATTCTGTAGAGCCCAGGGAGAATATGAAATACAGCTGTAGGAGGCAGCTGGTGAAAGGAATGGTTGGGCTGTTCCCAAACATGACCCCAATGGCATTAGGGGCACAGGCTGTGGTGTACCAGATCTCCAGGAAGGAGAGATTGCAGAGGAAGAAGTACATAGGAGTGTGTAGCCATGAGTGTGCCCACACTAAGACCATGACAGTCATATTCCCTAAAATCGTAAGGAAGTACATAATTGAAAACAGCACTGCAAGGGAAATCCGAAAATACCAAGTGCCGGGAAAGCCCAGGAGGATGAACTTCTGCTCGCTGGTTTGATTTTCTGCTTCTGCCCCCGCCATGAGGTCCATCTGTCAAGATATGAGATATTAGAAGACATTTAAACATGTCCAACAAACTTTTGAATGTGCAAAAATACAACACCTTGTATCTTATCCTCTCAGAGTACCTATAAAATATCTAAAGATCCGCAGCCCTGAACCTCTGCTCACATCTCCTAAAACACTTTCAAGATACCTATCTGTGCTCTGGGATGGTGGGATTTGACCTTGCGCTTGGAAGACCTGGCTCTTGCTTATACTTGCTTCACTGGTGAAATAGGGACAGGATTCCAGGCTGAAATTCTAAGGGATTTGAAGGTCTCCTTCTAAGATCCCAGCTGTAATACCTCAAACCCTGGTTTCAGCTAAGATAAGGGAAGTGAAGCAGGTGCTACTCGGCATCATTCTGTCCTTGTGCTCCCTTAGGGCTCTTAAATAGAGATGAGAGCTCCACTCCTCATTCTTCTGAGGTCCATGAGGAATCAGTGTGATGGCTGACCCAAAGGCACCTTTCACCTGTTGCTGGTCTAGCCCATCAACCCTACTCCACCCACCAGTGAGACATTCTCAAGCTTTGGCCCATTCTCTTCATGCCTCACCTTGAAATAAAATCATAGAATCATAAAGCATTAGACTTGGAAGGGACCTGAGGAGGTCACCTGGTCCAACTCCTTGCTCAAAGCAGGACCAACCCCAACTAGATCATCCCAGCCAGGGCTTTGTCAAGCCAGGACTTAAAAAAATCCTTGCTTGCTGCTCAGGAAAATGACCGGGATTTTCAAAAACACCTAAGTGACCTAGGAGCACAAGTCCCCACGTGAAATCTGCAGGACTTCAGTTCCTAAGTCACTTATTCCCCCTAGTTTTCAATGAGATCTATTTTTTTCCTCTTTCACATAACAGGTCCCCTCTTCCACTCACCTCCTCTGGGCTCAGCTTTCTGCTAAACCCTTAGAGCCTGAGCAAACCCAGAATAATACTTAACTGCTTAGAAATCATGTTCCAAACACTGGCCAGTACCAAATGCTTAAAAAACAACCTATAACACACTCTCCAATTCTATGTACTTCTGCCACTGTATACAAAGGACATTACTCCCTGAACTGAGACAGACGTCAGTATATAGCAGAAAGAATAAATGATTGAGAGTTATTGTAACCCGGTACTTTCAAACAAGTCAGAGCAATAGAAGCTTAGCAACGAACTCCCTTAAGCTTCTCTGAAAACCCAGCTGTTACACCTCTCCTCTCCATTTTTACTTGAATTTATTTTTGAACAGCTAACAATACTTAGCACTCGTATAGCTCTTTACATCTTGAAAACAATGTGAAAAAATGGCTAGTAATCCACACAACCTGCCTACATACTAACAGGCTGATATAAGGTACTTTGGGGTGAATGTTTGACGACAGCAGTAGATTTGTTCCCATTTACAAGTGGGGAACTAAAGCAGGAATGTGAAGTGATATATTCAAATTGTAGAGACAGCTGAGGATAGAACACAAGAGCTGAGATTCCCACTTCTGTGCCCTTGGCATTGATTGGAGCAAGATTGGTATCTATAGTTCTATGTATCTATACATATATATTCTTCTTTTCTCATTTGCCTCTGTAAATTTACTTTATCAGTAAAATCCACAGGTTAACGTATGAGAGCTGCTTGAAAATTTCCCATTATCACAATTTTTTGGTCTTTTTGATGAAACAGAGATTTCTGAAAATCAATCAATCAATCAAATCATTTTGGGACTTCCATCAAAATAATATCAACAAGAAGAAGTTTCTGTTGATGAAAGAACAAAATGTTTTGATTGAAACCTGATAACTTGTGGGTAGTGAAAACTTTTTTTAACAAAAAACAGAGGAAAAAAAGATTTTTTTCCAACAAAACAAAAATATTTCAATATTTACGAAAAATTTTGATGGAAAAAACAATATTTCAATATTTACGAAAAATTTTGATGGAAAAAACAACTTTCCCAACTGACTTTATTAGTTATATAATTGACAATTAATACTATTTCCTTTTGTTCATCCTAGACTTTATACTATCTTTGAAAAAAGGTGATTAGATAGAATCATTCTTTCAGTACAGGCGTGTTGACTTCTCAGAGAGGCAAACTTTTTGAAAGACAATTTTCAGGTAACTCACATTACCAAGAAAGGTAAACCTATTTCTCAATACAATTACTTCAAAATATGATTCCAGGAATGGCTGGATCTAGTAGTGGTTGTAACTTACCATGTCTTCTGACACAGCTCGGCAATAGAAACTCCTTTCATTCACAATGTTTTTCTCTCCAGACGACACACAGTAGTCTTGACTGCTGAAAAAATGTGCATCATAAGGCACTTTATCTTGCTTTCTCCCCACTTAAATACATAGCAAACATAGGAATATTTCACACATGATTCACACTTGCATTCTGGTCATTTTACATCACAATAGCAGTATAAAGGGACTTTACAATGTGTGTAATTAGTATAATTCACTCCAATTTAAAACCCGTTATCCTGTCAGAGTGGTGTGATGTATTGTTAGTATAAACCTGCCTCTTCAAAACCAAAAGACAGGCAAATTCTGTAGATTTTTACATTGATACAAATCTGTCTCCCCATCATCCAACTGGTTTTATCCCTGCTACCTTATCAATGACTTGCAACTCAAATTGGTTGCAAGAGCCGGTTGGTTTTGTACTCCACCTGCATCTGCCCAGCACCCAGGGGATATTTGATTTCAACAGAATTTCACAGACTTCACTAGAGAGTGCAACAGACTCCGCAAGGTGAGGCTGGTCTCTTAGTAAAAGTACTGGACTGGCAGCCTGGAGACCAGCAATCTAATCCTGTCTTTGCCATACACTTGCTACACAGCTGAAGCTTTGGTGTTTTACTTTAGCCTCCACTCATCCTCATTTTCCCCAGCTGTAAAATAACGACAATAGCCCATTATTCTTGTCCTACCTTCTGTGGACACGGAGAACAATTGATCAGTCATAGAATCATAGAAGACTAGAGATGGAAGGGACCTCAGGAGGTCATCTAGTCCAACCCCCTACTCAAAATAGTCCTCTTTATAATAACTCTTAATATATCTGAAGAGTGTTATTAGGACCCCTCTATCTTCTTTCCTCAAAACTAAACATGGACAGATGGACCAGCTCAGTAAGCGGCGGGACTTTCCGTTCCTTGCTCGGCCAGACAAAGACACTTCCTTTGAGACCCTTTTTTATACACTGATACAAACAAGTTGCGTATTGTACCTCTGGTGTGTAGAGTTGCCCCACTCTGACATGGTAAGGTACCACCCTTTACTTTGCACAGGATGGTTCAATCAAAATATCTCCATCCATCCCATTGTCAAAATATCTCTATGCATCGTATTATCAAGACATCTTTATCCATCACATTGTCATCCTGACCTTAGAGAGAGGTCAGTGTGTCCTTGTTATCTTTGAGGAGTGAGCTTCTACTATTCCTGGTATCAGGATGTTCTGGTCCCACCTTTCTGGAATGTGCTTGTTTAGTGCTTCTTTAGGAACCTGTGTTTTTGCCATACCAGCTCTGTTCTTGCCAGTTTCTGTGAATTTGCATGCAGGTTCACAGCCTGTATTCTGTTAACTTTGCTTTATAACAGCAGGGCTTGACTGTTACTTTAGCTCAGGCCTCAGACCCGGCCTATTATACTAGGCCTTATGCTCCCACTTTCTACTACATTGTGTTTCTCAGCCAGGTAGACTGCAATCCCTTTTCCATGAAACAAGCCATGCCCTCAGATTGTCTCCTCAGTGAAGGATCCTGGGTTTTGCTCAGTACCCCCATTTATATCCCCCAAATCCATTGTCTTTATTTCTAAACAGGACGCCCCCTCTGCTGGTTTAGTTTTTTTTCCTGAAGATCTTCTCTTATGTGAACTCACAACTTCTGCATTAGCATTGGGCTCAGTAAAGCAAATAGACTTTCATTCTGAGACACATGGTACCAGCCAGAGAAATAAGCGTTTACTACCCCCTGCCTGATCAGAACCGGCTTATCACCTTCTGTGGACCTGTCTTAATTTGCATTCCTTAAGAACATCGTTTTCAGTGTAGACACACAACTCCATAAATACCATCTGTGCACACATTTTGCAATGATTGTGATGACTGGTAAGCTACTGGCTCTTGGTAGAGACTTTCCATGCCATCCTTCAGTGAACTGTTACGTAGACCTAGAGCATCACTGTAAACATCTTTTGCCCTCTTCCAGTTGGCACCAGTGAGTCCCTGGGCCACAGCACTTCCTACTGGCTAGCTTAGCCTAGTGTCCTGGCTTTTGTGGATCCCATTCTTAGATGTCTCTCTCTCCCCTTTCCTTGCATCGGGAGCCTGGGTGCCTAACTCAGGCGCCATGAATCCCAGTGATTTTCTAGGTGCCTGAAAATTAGGTGTTGTGACACTGAGTTTTGCAACATGAGTCCCTTTGTGAATCCAGCCCCCACTGAAGTTTTCAAAAATGCCTAAGTGAGTTTGGTGCCTAACTCCCATTGGTTTTGAATGGGAGTTGGGTGTCTAACCTGCTTGTAAATGTTTGTAAACCCCACGAGGTGCCTAGCTGCATCTGTAGTCACCTAGATATCTTTGAGAATCTGGCCACAGCAGTCATATGTTCAAAAGTGCTTAAGGGCCAAGTTGTTTAAAGTTTTTCGTTACCTGGTGGGATTTTCAAAGACAGCTAGGTGCCTAACACCCATTGTAATCAGTGAGTGTTAGGCACCTAGATGTGTTTGAAAATCCCACAAGGTCCCTAAAGACCTTAAAAATCTGATGATTTAGGAGCCTAAGTCCAATTTTCAAAAGTGGTTTGGCATTTAGGAGTGGCCCAGATGCTCCAAGGTATTTAGACTCCTCACTTCCACTGAAATCAGTGGAAAACAGCTAAATACCTTTGTGGATCTGTGCCTATTAGTTCCCCTTGACAAGTGCTTATTACTCACGGCTTTTCACATAAGGAGCAGTGGTGCGTGAGCTATAAACTGGCTGTTCACATGCAGCTGGCTTTCACTCTAATCATTATTATAATCACTTTCATTATAATCCATTTTAATCAATTTCATTATCATCATTTTGCAATATATTTAAGGATTTAAGGATTTATGTATTTATACCAGAAATTATGTTCTTAAAGGCTTTGAAGACGGGCAGGTAACCAGGAGATGACATAGACAAGTTCCTTTCAGGCCCTGTATACCAGACATTTATCTCCCTGTCTGCTCATTTGGGTGTCGTGTACCTTACAACGTATGCCTATTTACATATTGAGCTGAGTGTTATTCAATAGATCATGAAATCTATCAGTAAAGATTATACAGGAAAAATCAGTCATCAGCTAAGCACCCAGTTTATGAGTAAGGATAATGGGTTTTTCTGATATATTCGGGTGGTAAAGATACACACAGACTCCTTCACCTAGGAAGCAAGTTGTCAGCGTCTTTACCTCATGAACAGAGAGTTAAGCTGATCTGGTGTAAATTGCAGTGAGGACCTTTGCATAAGTGACACGTAGTCATGTGAATCTCTTGTAAATTGAGTCTAGAATGCATGTTATGATTTTATTTTGTATGTAACCATTCGTTTCCAATGTAACCCTTCTGCCACGCAGAGCCGGCAGCAGCAAAGGGCCAGGTTCTATATCTCGGGGTTCCTGTCAATGATACAACACCAAAGCGGCTCGAGCCCCCACCCAGTCACCTGGGAAATCACACACTGTCCCCTGGGTGCCCCAAAGGGCAGCACTTCCCCTCTTGAAAGCACAGAGTCTGAGTGTAGAGAGTAAACCTTTTAATAAAAGGAAGGAAGTAACACAGCACTGCTTTGGGAACCAGTGCAAACAGCATTCATTAACTCAATGAGACAAACCCACCCCAGAGTACGGGGCATGTCCTTCACCTCTTCCTTCTTGCTTTCCCCTGTACTGACCATTGTAGTTTCAGTGTCCACCTCTCAGCTGGGGGCTCAGCCAGTCCCCCTCTGCAGGCTCCTGCCGGATGTTGGCTTGAGCAGGCCCTCGCCGATGCTACCTCCTGCCACCTCTGGGCCTTGCTGAGTCCCCACTCCTGGCTTCCACCAACCACTCCTGGCTCCTGCCATCTACAGGCACCGACCGCTCCTGGCTTCTCTCTGCTGGTGTTAGTCAAGGTTTCCTGGTTCCTCTAGTGATTTCAGCTGTTCATGAATGTCAGCTTTCAGCTTATGAGAAAACCTTCTGCTGACACAGGAGCAACGTCCCTGCTTTTAACAAAACACACAACTCCAGGAGGAATCATGAATTCTAGCTTTAAGAGTGGGAGGAAATAGTCAAGCCATGCCTCACAGTAGCCCTTTGCCAGGACTAGTGCAATCACAACAGAAGATTTCACACCCCCTCCCTGCTGCTCTTACAATGCTGGAGCATCCATCCACCTCCCTTGTTGGGGCCTTTTAGATGAGAGTGAATTTTTCATCAGAACAGGCTAAACACAGATCTACTGCCATTTGTCCATACAATCGAAGGCCAACATTTCATTACCCCTGCAGTTAACACAAAACTGACTTGTAACACAATACCAGACACATTGACCATTTCCCATCATGCACAGCAACTAGTGTGCTTATGCAATATGCTGAGTACTTACTTGTGCTCATGCAAATACAAAGCCCATGCAAATAAAATGCCTCCCTTTCAGCTGCTGAGCAGGGGGAGGGCCACTCAGACACTCAGATCTTGCTTACACCATTTTGACTCTCTATCACTAGAATCTCTATTCTTTGTTAAATAAACTTATAATTGTTTTCACCATAAACATATCTAAGTGTGGTGTGTTAAGGGGAGTGGTGTTCTGAGATGTAACTGCTAAGCTGGGGTGTCTTGCCTTTGGGATCAGTGAACCTGGGAATACGATGTTCAGTGTAACAGCAGCCGGACATTCCAGGGAGACACTTGGAAGGGTTGGGGGTTGGAGTGTGCCAAGTACTAACCTGCAGTGTGACAACTGCATAGGTACAGAAGGGAGTCCTTGTGTTGCCCGTGAGTAGTGGATTTGTGCAGGTACTGACATAGCTTCCTCATGTTAAGAGGCAGTGGCAGTGAGGTGCCTCACAATCCTGGTTATTCTGGGGAAGCGATACCGTATGTTACCTGGTTGAGACAGATTTTAAATCCAGTGTATTTAAAGTCACGATTTGAAATATTAATACTATGTGACCCTGTATTTTATTGTGTGATGATGAAAATAATGCTCTGTGATGACCTCTAATGACAATAAATCAGCTAGATGTAAATTTCAGCTTGATCTATCTCTTCAATGGAGGATAAACTAAACTAGCCTCTCTCTGACGCCACATTGCCTGAGTGGAAGGGTTAACATTTTCCAGGGCAAAAGTTTGCCTTCCTGGATTCCAGTGATACCACCCAGCAATGTGTTACAAAAGTAGTGCCAGTGTCATGCTTTTGCACACTCTCTGAAATTGCAATATCAAACACACTCTCTTCACTCGTTAGCAGTAACAAATAAACAGATTAACTTTCACTGTAGTCAAACGAGAATTGGCTGTTTATAAATATACAAAATAGAAAATTAGTTAAACCAGGCTTGAGTTTATAACACAACCAGTTTACACAATTGTTACAATGTGAATATAGACAGGATATATTCAATGAAGATTACATAAAATTATATTCAGATTGGAAATTTCAAAGAAGTCCAAAAAACTAGGTTCCAAATTCACATTGGAATGTAATGCAAGCTGCAACCTTACCTCTTCTAGGTTTCTTTTAAAACCCTGCCCATAAACAACAATTAGGATTTTATCTGATATTAAAAATTACTTTCATTTTTCTCTAATGCTCCATGCTGTGTGTTTGAAATAATCTCCATTTGTAACTTCAATTGCCAAGTGAACATCGTGCATCGCACAAGAAACCTTATTTATCACACTTCTAAAATTCTGAGCCATTGATTTTTGCAAACGTAACTTTCTTTTAATATGATTGATCCCTCATATTATTGGGCTGATTCTGCTCTCATTTAGATCTCTTCTACATCAGTGTGATTCATGGACTTCAGCAAAGTTACTTCTGTTTAATATTGGTGTAACCTTCTAAACTTAAGCTGAGTAATATAAGCCCTGTTAGTTGTTCAGAAATCAAACCCATTTGATTACAAAGAATGTATTAGACCTACTGTCTTTGTATCAACT